>NC_092265.1:2542500-2842500 GCF_036320965.1 Panulirus ornatus
ATTAGTTTATCACTTATTTCTTCACGAGCTGCAGCGACATACAAACAAGTGGCAATAATGGCAGTGTTAATTTGGTCATGTGCCTACATAACGTTGCCATGATTCGTCATGTTATCATTACCTGTAGTCTGCTCGCTGGTCATGGCACGCATGACGCCCTGACAAGTGTCGCTTTCATAAATTTTCATATATTTTCAATTTTCAGACAAAAAAAAAAAAAAAAACATAATTTCATCTTTTTTTTCTATGATTCTAATTCTGAAGTTACTTGTCCTTCTGTTTCCTGTATTTTTCTCCAAATATAAATACTTCTTTTCTAGCTAATACTTATCGTCCAAACATATGTATATATAATGGCCTTCTTCTTACAGTCTAATGTATTCATAAAATCTATAATCCAACATAAGCACATATCTATATTGCAGTCTTCGTACTCTCATGACATATATCACTTTTAACCGAAGGACTGCTCGTAGAGAATCAATAATTCTTAAACACAATCGAATAGTTTCTCATAATATATATATATATATATATATATATATATATATATATATATATATATATATATATATATATATATATATACACATAGGTGTATGAGTGACTATATGTGCACGATACACGTCCGCGTAACGTCTCTGCATATTGACTGGCTGTGTTCTATATAGACGGATCACCGGCCATCGGTATAACCCAGTGGCAACAAGCCTCAGTCTCAGCTTGATCCTTGTGTCTCCGACGACAAGTATTTAAAGGACACGTAACTTTTCTCAATATATAAAAAGCTGTTTAAGGATTACGAGCACAGATGTCAAAACGATGGAGCGAGGACGGCCGTTCAAGGTGAGACCCAGAAACTAAACTTTAACATTAAAACTGGTTTATGGAAATATTTCAAGAACGACTTCACACAGCAAATGGACCCTGAGTGACCAAGTGAGTAATGATGATATATGATTACGAAGGATGTGACAACCTACCTAGGAAATTAGTATATATATATATATATATATATATATATATATATATATATATATATATATAATGTGTGTGTGTGTGTGTGTGTGTGTGTGTGTGTGTGTGTGTGTGTGTGTATGTGAGCTAAAATACTTACACCTGAAAAACGAGATATGATTAGAAAATGAACTTCTTGAGACCTAGTACAACCCTACACCCACACCTGTAGCAGTGAGGGAGGTGTAGCAGGGCAGGCACCACACCTGCGCGTCCCGTTGTGTTGGAGGGAATCCATTAGAACCAAATGACAATATCTTTTGTTAAGATTCTGGGGCTTGCACGTAGGCCGTTAGTCTTATGATGAATGAACCTCATTAATTTCAACCGGCATTTAAGTGAGATTTACACACACACACACACACACACACACACACACACACACACACACACACACACACACACACGAGACACAAAGTACGAAAAAGAAGTTCCCTAAAGAAAATTGAGACAGAATGAGTAAGCAAGGTGGTAACGACAGGAACCGAGGAGGGTCAAAAAAAAAAAAGAAACAAAAAAAAGAGACATTAAGAATAAAATGGCTTACAAGTTCGATGCTATTTATGCGTCAGCCACACCAATTATGCGAAGTCCCTTGAGTTAAGTGGATAGTACAGTATAATCTTCTAGATTTTTATCACACCGACTACCAAATAATAGCTAACATTAACTTTATACATATGAAAATTACTTTATCTAACACCTCTATGAGTTATTGGTCACATTCAGGTTCTTAGATGATATACAAACTAAATCTTAGCGTAGTAGGGAATAAAAAAGATATAAAAACGTCTTTTTTTTATATACTGAAGTTGATTAAGTTATTGATACAATATCGGGGGACACTGCTTAAAGCGCACGCAATTCATAGCAACGACCTAAGGTTAAGGGAAAAGGCCGTTACATGATTATCGTTATAACGTTAGACTTCGTACTTATCAGATTATTGTGGTTGCCGGCCACATCTTAAAGATACAGATAACCTCTTTAATAATACATCTGAAAATAAGCTTAGTAGTTATCACTTTTAAAAGGTTCGGTGTTCTGTTAAAGACACATCATACGGTTTGATAAGTGCACAGTGAGCGTTTACTTCTGTGGTTATCAATTCTATCAGTTCAAAGTTATTAAGAAGACAAAGTGATCTTCGTGTCACTTCTCCGAAGGCACAAGGAGTCGGCGATATAATAATGATGCGATAATGATGAGACGGATTTACTGTGTGGAACTAGAAAATGCTTTCAGCTAAGAACCGCAGGAGAAACTACATGGACCTCGTCAGAAAACAAGTGGTCGAATAAAATTGTTGAAAGCAATCAAAAGCATGGTCCTATCTCCCACAGGCTGTGGAGTCGGTGGAAGTCAGTGGTTTAAGATACTCGAAGATACTCGGGTTGATAAGTTAAGCAAGTGTATTATATCCGACACTACTTATCTTATCTATATGGAGACACTGGATGACCTAAATGAGACAACTTTGGGATGGAGAGACGAGATGTTTCGTCTTTTTTGTGAACGATTTAGCTTTTGTGAACGTGGATTTGAGATGAGCCATGAGAAAATGGAATATACGATTGCTCGCAGACAAGACAAGAGGAGGACATGACAAGAAATGGATAAATAAAAGGAAAAAAATTCTATAGGTATCTTAAAAGTGTGGCATCAAGTGAATCAAGGATGAAAGTTGAAACGAGCAGTACAATCATTCAATACCATCAAGACCCCAGAGCAGGTACCTTATCCAATGATAACATTAGAACATCCTGGAGAAAAAGTGGTATGAATTATATGTAAAGCCATATTAAAACCAGTCTTCTTATACAGTATGGAGGAAATGATGGCGTTGACCAGGAACTTAAAGAGTAAGATCCAAGCAGCAGAAATGAGAATTCTTCGCTTCATTCTGGGAGTAACAGGACGAGGTAGAAGTGGCACAGAGATAAGGAAATATCAAAATATCGTCTTTAATACCACGTATAAGGATATTCAAGCTTCGTTGGTACGGACGGTGAAGAAGATGACACCAGCCAGGTAGACGAAACAAATGATAATGATGATAATGATAATGATGCTATGGTTGTGGCCAGTGGTAATAATGTTGGCGGCACTAATGAACTCTTAACCTGTACTTTTAGATAATGTAATATAAACACTTAGATAAGACAAATAACCCATCTTGACGGAGGGGAAGAAGGTAGCGTCTGCGACACCCCGCCATGGGCTGTCACTGTCTCGCGATGTTAAAAATCCTTGACTATTTCGGACAGAGAAACGCTGGCGCTAAGTGCTTTTATACTCTTGTTGAAGTTGGACAAATAGCTGCCAGGGATAATGCATTTGGTATAAGTGATACCTTGAAGGCTACGATCGGGCCAGCTCAGGGGAGACGTGACACATAAGGAACCATATAACCAATCATCAAGGTGACAGGAAGGAGGGAGCCCCCTACATCGTGCTTAACTGTCAAGGGTCGACACACTGTGGGTCCGTCAAGCCGCGTTTCAGCATAACGTGGCAAAGACAGAAGACCCTTGGCGAGGCCCTGCACGGCCCTTCGTTTTTACTCAGCAAACACAGTAACCCGATCGAGCTGAGACCCTCCGCTGCAATTAATAGATGTCGCTGGCTGTTTGACCGTGTTTACCGAGTGCTGAAAATAGATGGCGTGCGAGTCAAGGGGTTGGCCTGGTTTTTGTGACGGAGGAGGAGAGGCCGGGGGTGATGACATTCCCAAGTGCTCACAGGAGGAACATGGGGTGCACAATAAATTTGGCGGGGATACCGGCACAAATCAAAGACTAAGTGGGTAGCGTTTATGAATTCTCTTCCCTCCACCTACGGTACTCACCACACATCTGCTTCCCACTGATGGGAGGAGAGGTGGAGGTTTCAGTATTTGACAAAATTCTTCATCTTTCAGGTTGTGTGAACCTACAACACAAAGGACTCTTCATGTGACTTAAACCTAGGCAGACCTTCTCAGTTATGTAACTTTCCAACACAGTTAAAACTGATGACGTAAAGTTCATGCGCAAGATGGGAGTTAGTTCATACAACACTGTGTAAGTTTACCACAGCAAAAAATATCTTCAGGCTATTCGAAATGACACAAATTTGTTCTATGTGGTGTGACCACACGACAAGCAAAGTTTACCAGAGGATATTAGCACAAGTCATAACATGTAAGACTGCGACACAACAAGATCCTTGCAGTGGTGTGAGCTTACGACAACATGGCCAGGTTTTCGCAGTTTCCATCGCAGAGCTCGTCTCCTCCTCAGTATGGCGTGTCGCAAACACATCCCAGCGATGGTAGGTTTACCCAATGTGGCGACATATCTGCCTCATACAGTTTCTACGACATCCATCCAACACTCCAGTCCAAGGATACTGAAAGATCCACCGTTCAAAATGACTTTAAGTCGAAAGTCAGTAATCCATCATATGATACCTGACCCTTGGTGACAGTTCTCTCCCATGCGGTAGACCTTACTGCTGTGTTGTGCAAAAGTTCTATGAAATATCATGTAACGTTAGCTTACACTATTTTTGGCCTTCGTCATTAGCTGGCACAACTGCAACTCTTTTCAAATACATGGCCTTGTTTGTGCTGTTGTATTTAGATCCTGTAACAATACAGGTGTTTGATAATGTTCATGTTAAGTTCTGCTGACTCAAAAGTATTTACCATGATCCCAGACGGCTTCAGGGTTCTGGAGACATTACCGGATATTCATCTTCTGGTCTTCACAGAGTAAGTCGAGCACGAGCCATAAATCTGAGACCATTGACCCGCGAAACCAATTTGAGGCCAATGACCCACACCACCAGCGAACCACATAACCGACATGTAAAGAGTGAACAGCGAAACCGACTTGAGACCACTGATCCGCAAGACAACCTCGAGACCTATAACCCACGAGAATGACACGAGATCAAACGGCGAGCGAGACCTAAATGAAACGAGTGAACCGCGAGACCAACATGAAACCAATGATCGAAGATATGATTGACTTGACACGTGTTGGAGGTCGTAGCTTCGTCACCTCTTCCTCCTCCTCCTCCCCCCTCCTCCATGCGGGGTTGAGTGGGGAGGTGGAAATGTGGTCATGTCTTCCCCCTCCAAGCCAACACTCCCACTCGCACACCCCTCCCCTCGGCCCCACCTGCTGATCGTCCGCTGCTCAATTCTGTGAACCAGCGACGCGGCTAGATGTTATAACGAAGCCAAGTTAAAAGAAAAAAGAAAAAGAAGAAAGAAAGAGCTGTACTACTCGTTATTTACACGATGCAGCGAAGAGCAAGAAGAGAAAGCGATGAAAGACGAGGGCGAATGAAAGAAAAACACAGAGAAAACGTGGGTTGAGGAGGCGGCCAACAGTATCTGTGAAGGAGGAGGACCCGTGAGGACGGCATGATGCTCCCTAGTTTGTTTACACACTGCAGGAGGGAACAGCTTAATTGTTTGTTTTGCCCCTCGTGGCCTCTCATTACCACTTACCGCATCGCCCGCCCTTCTTCTCGTTCTTGCACGTTCTGGGTCTTACAAGAGAACGTGTTTTAAGAATACGATCCCAGAACGAATTAAGTGACAGGAGTTTAACACTCTGTAAATATATACTAAAATTTGCCGCTATGACTGCGATACGCAATTTCAATGTGAATATGATAAAAGGTTTTGCTTAACTGCCCATTACTGTCGGATTACAGTCACTGGCTGGGGAGAACTTATCAAAAGTGAAGGAATAGCTTTAGTAGCTCAGTTAAATTATTTACTTTATTTCTTCTTTTACAGCAAGACACAAGTCATGGGCACCGGTTCCAACATCAAGGAGGTGTCTATATATATATATATATATATATATATATATATATATATATATATATATATATATATATATATATATATTTCCTGCTGCAGGAGTCCCTTCCATCTTCTACAGGGCTCCCACAGCCAAGTTCACTGGGCGGGACAACAGGTCATAAAGTGTAGTGATGTTGTGAGTGTGTCTGTGTGGCGGGAGTGTTGGGCAACTGAGGAGTAAGTGTTCGGTGTTTTCATTGCAGTAGTTGCATCGTAGGCATAAAGGGTCTTCAGGTATGTTGAATCAGTGTTTGTAGCTTTGCAGCGTTGTGGAGAAAGTGTAGCTCGTGTATGTGTGAGTAGTGTGGCTTCAATGAATGTATGTCTGGTGGAGTCGCGTTTTAGACTGACTTGGGAAGGCGATTATTCAATGCTTATAAAGTCATTTCGGTGTTAGTGTTGTGCTGGCTCGGGGTCAGCTTATATGATATACATACAAATATTCAATTCAGTAGACTATTTCTTTACCTTCCACTCATGAATGACCGTTAATGTTTCTCGCCGAGTTTTGCCAGACGCTGTTCATCATCAACAAATAATCAAGCTCCACATGTCCAGGACATGATACAAATTTTCCAATATATCACGACAGTTAAAATTACCCATTTGTTTCTTTTTCTTTTCTAGTAATTTCCTTAGACCCTACGGGAGAGTCAAGGATAACAGTGACTGTGTAGGAACATATCAGCTCATTTCATTATCTTTTAATGTGAGGTGAGAGAATGCTCAGGTAATCTTTCATTTTTTCGTTTTTCTTATATCTTGGCGCAATTGTAACACGCACGGAATCAATCCGTCTTCATTCTAATCACTTTTTAATCTGTTAAGATGATGAAGTTTGAATACGAAATTTCAGGTATATATATATATATATATATATATATATATATATATATATATATATATATATATCAGCACTAGGTAATGTGGTGTAAAGCGTGATATATAACCATTAATCTACCTTACTCAGTCGATATCAGTATTTTCAAGAGAAAAGAACTGAGGAATATTGATCACTCTCCTAATTGAATGCATCAAAGCTGCATTCTCTATTGAAATAATTTTTAAAGCAAAAATTATGAACTCGTTTCAAGGACAATATCATTATCATTATTATTATTATCATTATTATTACTATCATCATTATCATTATTATCATTATTATCATTACTATTATTTTCATTATCATTATAATGTTGCATAACATTTCAGTGCCTGATTTACTTATTATCAAAAATCTAATGAAGGAACCGTAAGTAATATGCATCTGTGATATGTCTATGTTATAGTGAGGATTTCTAACCCCTGATCCACAGCACCACAGGCAAGAGCTTTCATTAACACGAGACACACGTATGTACGTGGAGGAGGATCCTATCATCTGTACCAGCTGGTGTGGTACACCGTCATGCTCTCCCGCACACTACCTCCAGGGAAATTAAAACAGACGTAAAAAAAAAGAAAAAAAAAAAGAAAGTCAATACGAGCGATGGAAATGCCACTTGGAGGGCCCTCGTCCCCTGAGTTGCACCTCGGTACCAACATAACTTTGAGCCCATCCAAACCTCATCCCAGCCGTTGTTAACATCGTCAGTAAGTGGCAGATTGTTAACTCTTGGCTCAGTATTTCTTAAATTCTGTCTCATACAAACTCCTCATTCTTCCTCATCCACTCACTCCTTCATTATTTTCACCCATGAATTCGATCAGTCCGTCATTTGCCAACGTTCTCACTTCCATAGTTATACAGGTGGAGTTCCACTTGTATAACTATGTACACGCTGCCTCTTGAACTTTTCCTTCTTATTTTTCTAACCTCCCGGCTTTACTTTTGTACATACTTTCTGTGGCCTTTGGCTGCAGTTCATTCAGTAAGCCGTTAGTTATTATCAACACACACACACACACACGCGCACAATAACATACCCTGAAACCAACATTACTTTATCTGTAGCGTGATATATGGTCACATAAATTCCTGTTGCATGATTTTACCTGATGTATTCTGTGAATTCCAGTCATTTATAAATTACCCTGGATTCAGAAAGAAATTGCCGTAAACTATTCATACGAGCATTTATTCTATAATAGCCAAATTCGAGGCAAATACACCCCTCGGCCTGATACATTGGAGAGTAAATTTGTGGCAACAAACAATATTACTAATTCCGATCGAACTCATCCATTCTGGTTCGTAACATCATCAAGACCGCAGTAGCTTATTATATTTCCTGGTGGACAATGACCACAAAGCTAGTATACTTATTGGCTTAAAGCTGGACGATATATTTGGGTGATTTACAGCCTGAGGCAAGACGAAGCTGTGGTGTGCTGGAGGATCGATATGTACGCAATGCATAATAGAGAGGGCCAACCACACCTCACACCGGACCCCTGGAGTTAAAATTTCCTTGCCCTTAATGACGAAATCGTATCAACACGGGGGATCCATTTTTCCTTTTTTTTTTATTCTCAGTAACGCTTGAAAGCAGCGAGTCTTCCCCGTGTCATCTGTCACCGTCGGGGTACCGGTAAGGACAACAGCACAAATTAAGCGGGGCTGGTGCTAGTGCTGGCGCTGCTGTTCCAATCATCACCGAAACAAGCCGGACGCTTGCATCCGTCAGCGTCTCGGAACGAGTCATTAAGAACATACAAAACCTGTCGTCTTCATAACACCGTAGGACGAATGGTAAAGCACTTGTAAACACTCACGTAAAAGATTTACTGACAGCCCCAAGTGTCAACAAATAATCATGTCACGTTGGAGATGTATTATCAGGGGAGCAAAGACGTCCATTCTCAGGGCCAAACACACGAGCCAGACAGGTAATAGACAATTCACTCCAATGTTTGCTTATTGTCTACTCTCTCTCTCTCTCTCTCTCTCTCTCTCTCTCTCTCTCTTACCCCGGCTAGGTCGTGGTGTCACTGGATGTAAGACCGGACAAGAGGAGCTAAGGTGTGGTGAGGAAGTGCAAGGGGAGCTTGGGGTGGAGCGAGGAAAGGTAGGATTTTGTGGGGTGGCGTGGGGGTAGACAGGGTGTACTGGGGTGAGGGAGGCGGGGGGAGGTGGAATAGGATAAAGGGAGGCTGTGTTGAATGGGATGAGAAGAGATAACTTGGGGTAAGGGGAGGATGGTTAGTGGGAAGAAAGTAATGCGTAACAAGAGGAGTACATGGGAAATCCAGGTAAGAGGAGACCTGATGGTCTACGGCAAGGTTTGCTGCTGGGAAACAGTATAAAAGTATTCTACGTTCATAATCTATGACAAACACGTATGCGAAATAACATAAAACAGTGGACCATACCTATGAAGAACGGCAAAGCACTGACGAGACTCAAGTATGTTAGTTAGTAACCCATAGAGTGGGGGGGTGCCTGTTCACCACTATTTCTAGTCTGCGGGAAAAAATCTAGCAATGACTAATGAATAACTATAGTCATGAAATACTAACTTATGCCATGCCTTCTTTTCTTAGTAAAAGCAACGCGTAAGTAGCGGACGCTAAATGAAGCACAATATATATATGCAAAATGCTTACACGACCCTCTATCAAAACAAAAACAACCCAATACTTGTTAACTACCACTCAGGCTCATCTTCAATTACACCCTGCTAGCTATATGTACTTGGTTATGCATTCACGATCTTCATTGTATAACTCATAGTATCCGTAATACTGTGAACTATCGTCATAACACATCTGACGTCACCAGTACATGGGGATGTCGTGACAGTCAGTACTTCACTACCCACACGTAACCATCCTCTCTTTGCAACTCCTCCCCTTACCGCCCCCTGTCCTCCTCCTCCTCCTCACCATACGGTGCGACATCTGTCGGGCCATCATGGCACTTCCCTCAGCTGCTTCGTTGATCGAACCTCAGGTGATTCGAACTCACATTGTGGCTGGTTGACTCCGCAACTGCATAGCCTGAACAGCAAACCTAACAGTCACACAGGAGAACTGTTCATTAACCAAGTGCATCCTTTCCATGACCTCCACAACTATCCTACCCGTCTTCAAACCCACCATATCCAGCAGCAAACCACATCGGCGCTGCACACATGGACTACCTGGAACATAAACATGAACTCTCCTGTGACCACTTGCTCATTCAGATAACACTCCATCTGGCCCACCAGTGCACACAGGCAGAAAAAAAAACAAAAACCATGCACAAATTACAGAACAAAATGGTCACCCCTTACTAGGAACATGGAATCCAAAAGCATCGTTGTTGGGGATTCAACATTCCTTAATCATGCCTAACCCCAATGAATCAACATCATCAAACAAACAAAGGAAAAAATACCATAAAGACATAATGTAGAAAGAAATATAACCCAAACTTCTCTCTCTAAGCTGCAGACCTAATAAAACGAAGGAAACACCTCAGATAAAACCACGAGCCATCCAAAGAAATCAGAGAACAAAGCAAGACTCTAAGCACCACCACTACGAATCTCATCGTTGAAGAATACAGTACAAACTAGTACTCCTTCCTCAATACAACGACCCACAGCAACCACTCTGGTGCACGTTAAACAAAATGCCACATCTACCGCACGCACCCAGCCTCCGGTCATGAAGCACTTCTGACCCAGTCCAACGACACCCCTTCTCACAAAGAATCTCACTGATTCATGAGACACTACTCAAAAATCAGCCACAAACAAACCTCGCCCATAAATGTACGTGAAATCCATCCTGGAACAACACAACTGCTCACTCATCATCCTTCAATGGATAGACAGTGTAAAACAAATTATATCTACTGTATTAAATGGATAATCTATAAATGAAAATTGTACTTACCTAGATAACGCTGAAGCTGGCCCAATACCCATCCTCACTTTGACAGACAAGAATAATCGAGCGCTTGATGGAAACACAACACAGTATCAGTTCATGATAAGAACAGAAGAATTTGTCATTAAAGTACTTAAGGGTTATCAGTCATTGTTTTTAATATTCACCGGTGGGGAAACAGTTTTCACAACGTAACACTGAGGTAACACTGCCTGATAACGGTATAAAACATTTGTATAAACACAGACACACTGTATACATCCATAAAGCACAGGCGGTCTGGGTAAACTGACCCGCGAGCAAAAGTTCAGCCCTGCTTCCTCACCCACAGTGTGACTTCGAAACGTGTGGTTCGAACAACTTAGCTGAAGGAATTGCCTTTTTGAACCAAGGGCTGTTGCACCGGGTAGTTTTGGCTGTTACAGCAGCAACAGTTGGGGAGTTGCTAATACGTATTCGTCATTAACCGTTATTATACTTTCCATATTATTGTAAACCATCGCCATAACAATCCTGACGTCATCAGTATATGGTGATTACGTCATTCGTCGCTCCACTTCCTTCTTCACAGTTCACCCCCACTCCCCGTCTCCACCGTCCATTTCAGAAACACCCCGGTGCGATATTTGTTGGCTCAGAAAGGCAATTCCTTTTATTGCTTTGCAATTCGAACGTCAGATGTTTTGGAGTCACTTGAGTGGCAGTAGGAAGGAACTAATGTCTGCGAGTCTGTTCACCCACACCATTGGTGCTATAATGGATGCATCCAGTTATACTATTGTTTTATACCTATTATTTATGGATCTGACGCATTTTCACGATGGTTGGTTGTTTGTTTAAGCTTTAGGCCTATCAACTGCCAAGATCATTAAGGATAATTAAGGATAATTCTAAGACCACGTGGACTCTCACTAAGCACGTGGCTCTATCGAACAAATAGCTCGTCTTAATCCCGAGAGTTTTTTAGCAGTCTAGTCAAATTAAGATCTATACTCGTGGCGCAAGTATTCACTTGAGTAAAATAGAAAAAAAAAAAATATTTCCAGCTATGTAAAGGTATACTTAAGTTGAATTCTTATTAAATATTTACAAGAAACGGTGTAAATTTATCATAAAGACTGCGATAAATCTAAATACATCTCATTTGCTCTGTTTTCCTTTATACCACTTGGGGTCATCCTCGCGGCGGACACGAATTCGCAATAGGCTTCGTAGCACTTATTCCAGCTTGAACACGCCAGAATGAAGAATATTTAAGTGAATAAGTAAGTCCCAACGTTGTTTATAGGACATTAGAGATACTATATACGCAATAAGATAAATGAAGCGAAAGATACGGCACAATAACACAGGTACTCAGACGAGAGTTCTCTGTACTTTCCTATGTCACGTTTGTGATATTGTCCAGTGAAATTATACTTTTACTTTCTCTTAGCGCCAACCTCAAGTGTACCCATAAACGTTATATAGCTTACCTGGCTTTTCTGCACTGTATAGTAGACACATTAAAGTTAAATAAACACAGCTTCCCTTGTTAGATAAATCTTCTTCATGTTTATGTCAGCGAAGTGACTAGCCTGTTGGTTCTTGTCGCACACGACGGAACACGCATAAAAATAAACGACGGAAATCAGGAAACTGATGCATGAAATTCTTGTGTGACTGCGTCTTTACCTCAGTCTTCCGCTGTGAAAATGTGTGTACATACCAGTTACTGTGTTTGCACAATTGTTTTAAGCTCGTTCAAGTCAGTGTTACGTCGGAGTCTGCGTTATCGACGACATGAAGTAGTTCGTCCTGACCCCGAAAGTTTTCCTTTCATCGTCAGATTGATAACTATTAAGTGATAATAAAACAGAATACACAATGAATTAATTATAAAAGATGCATATAAATTCTTTTATTGCATATTTTCTAGAATGATGAAGTGTATCTTTAGTTATATGACTGATAATCGGAAACATCTCGTTTGTTTTGTTTACATTCGCACTACGTAAGTACGATAACGCTCGCGCTCAGAGTTATCTAAACTCTCCCATGTTACGTTTGTGATATATACTTTCACTTTCTCCTCGCGGCAACTCATATACGCTTTTTAGCTTACCTGGAGTTCCTACGCTGTCCAATACACACAGTAAATATAACCCACAAATCCTCGACAGTAAGCCGTAGCTTGTATGTTTATTTAACGACGTAAACGAAGCGACTGGCCTGTTCTTTCTACATGCGTGGGTGACAGCTCGCGAAAAATAGGATGACGGAAATATGGATTTTGTTGCATGAAATGTTAGTGTGACGCCGCCTCAGTGTTACGTTTTGAAAACTGTTTATATACCAGTGAATAAAAGAACATAATGTAACCCTAAAGTACTTCAAGGACAAAGTCTTTCTGTCTCTGTGTGTAGTGTTTCATACTAACGCCACTTCTGTGAAAGTGAGGATGGATAACACATCAACTTCGGCGACATCTCGGTAAGTACAACCATAATTTATAAGATGTCCTTGTGATGCAATAGATATGATTTGTTTTAACATGTTTGTCCATTGTTGCTGTCCTGTGATATTGTCATTTGTGAAAGTTTTCATGAAAAAGGTAGGTGAATGCTGTTTGTCCAGTAGTAACATTTGATGGATATTCTGTTTTTTTGTATAACTTGTTGCTAATGTAACATTTTCATATACTAACTTAAATGTTTTTCTATATAAAAAATAATATATATATATATATATATATATATATATATATATATATATATATATATATATATATATATATATATATATATATATAACGTTGGAGGCTCCAGTCACGGACTAAAGTTCACATAAAGGCCGGGCCTTAATTGAAATATAGAGAGGATTATGAGAGAGAAAAAGAAGAGACAAGAGAAAGTATTTGCGAAGAACTCAACCCTCAGAAGGCCAGTGGAGGACTTCCACTTCTTGGGTGCTGAGTGAACCAGTTCTTCACCTCATTGCTCGTTTGGACGGGACTCTCATCTTGCACAAGTTTAATATGATGTGGCGGAGGTAATGCCATGGTTCACACTGACGGCAGAAATACTTGCCCTAAAACAATTATGTAATCTTGGCTGCCTTCCACCAGTTTCTTAGGTCCAGACCCCAACATCAAACTCCAGAAATTTGAGCTCACGCTACCACTTCTGCCATTCTTTTCGATAATCTTACGCATATCTCAGGAACAATTATCACCCAGAGCTCTGTGATGGCAGCAACCTCATCTGCAGCTGACCTGACTACTTCAAGTGATGAACTCATTAATCTTACTGCTAGAGACGTGACATGTTGATGGTAGTGGTGTAGGAAGCCCATACCACAGCAGAGGATTTCCAAAGTGTTGATCAGGCCTTTGTGTGAAAGAGATGATGATCTTCGCGGGCTTCCAAACATGATGACCTTCGCCTACAGCTGCGGGCGTGAAATAGATCTTAAGATCCCATTCTTACAGTGACACTGGTGTCTGGATTGTCGTCTCAACGCTTCAGGTGATATATGGCCCTGCTGAACGAAGTCACTGGTGACGTATGGTTGTAAACACCGACCGCTTGCCTGTGGACGGAGTGACTGACAACCAATCCGACAGGTGCTCATCGTTTCAGGCATTGCTCATAGTGTTCACCCCTGTCGTTGCTTTTACTCGCCTGCTTACTGCCTTATTTTTCCCTCTCTTTGGTCAGTAGGCTGAGAGGCTGCTGTTAAGCGCTAGACACATCTTGTTCCCGTGAAGGTTGGGAACCAGACTGTGTTTGTGATGTGTAGGTGCATGTCTCTGTAATCGTTTGTGTGCTTATGTCCTTGCATATGTATGTCTGTTTTTGTGTTTATGCCTCTGAATATGTGTGTTTGCTTGTTTTTACCTGCACTTGTGTTTGTCTAATTGTTTTGTGTGTGCACTTCTTTGTAACTGTTTATGTGTTTATGCGTTTGTGCTTGTTAAGTGTTGTCATAAGTGTATATTTTTGTATGCATGTGTAGGCATGAGTATGTAGGTACGTGTCTGACCATATGTCCCTTTGTACGTGTATGTACATAAATATGTACACATTATGTGTACGTATAACCGCGCTTGCATGTGCTTGTATCCGCGTGTCTATGCGACGGCATGCACGAATATAATTCCACTCTTACCTACAACTGTGCCTCGTAAAAAACGAGTGAAAATAAATGCAATTATCTTTATACCGTGGCCTGGGGCAGAGCCAGGGACGCGAGCCAATCCATCAGGGGCAGTGGAGCAGCACTGTTAACAAGCAGCACCAGCGGTCGGGAAGCAGTGAGCGGTGACCCGGGCCACGCTACCTTCACTTGTTATAGCCACATCACTCGCCACCATTACTCCACCTTACTCCCACTGTGCACGTAGCCTGAGTCTTTTTTTCTCTCTCTTTGGCTGGAAATTAAAAGTAAAACAGAGAGAGAGAGGAATATCCCAGGAGTCATCAGAGGTTGAAGAGACCCAAGATAAGAGAGAATTTGAGACGTGGTGATTACTAGCCCACATGATTCGCGGTAGAAATGAGGCTCTGAGGTATAAAGATTACGATCCCGCCTGAAGATCGAATCACTGCATCTGACCCCGCCTGAAGATCGAATCAGGGCATCTGATACTGCTTGAAGATCGAATCAGAGCATCTGATACTGCTTGAAGATCGAATCACAGCAACTTAACTAGCTTGAGCATCGAACCGAAGAGAAAATCCTATGGGAGCCGACTAGACGACTACATTTTGTTAATTATAGAAATGGGAAGATTACGAGGTGACCTTGTAAAGGTATTAACATAAAGGATTCATATACATTCATTGTCTTCGTCTATATCACTGTCATTGATCACTCTATCTTTTACTGCAAATTCCAGTTCGTCTAAGCGCTACCTTTTAATGAATTCCTCCCAATAATTTTCCCGTGTGCACCAGAGGATGTACACAAAAAGATGGACGTGTTGATGAGGAGGAAGCCAATCCGTCAGTCTCAGTAATGAGAGAGAGAGAGATGAAAAAAAAGGCGATGATAAAGCGGATGATTTGTGTTATGGCCAAGGGAACACGGGTCACTTGGCTTACCTTGTATCGATCACATTACTCGACAATGTTCGATAGGGACTACTTGCACCGTCTAACAACCACGTATGAATACACATATGAAAGTTAACTAATGCGTACATACACACACACACACACACACACACACACACACACACACAAGCGCATGCTTGTGAGGTGTGCGTCTGTGAGCGCATGTTTATATATATATATATATATATATATATATATATATATATATATATATATATATATATATATATATATAAACATGCGCTCACAGACGCACACCTCACAAGCATGCGCACAAACACACACCAAAGAATTCATACACACAAATACACAATAATACAAGTAAAGAAAAAACTGGCGGAGAACATTTGATATTCAAGAAAAAATTTAAGTACGTAGCCAGACATGAAGTGTGTTACGACAGAGACACTGATGCAAATCAAATCACATAAGGAAAAAATGTCTTGTTCAGAATACCAGGGGCCTGGTAAGCCTGGCTAGTCTTGTGAGTGTGTCTTCACGAGGACGAAATTTAGGTATGCCAGCACAATATATATATATATATATATATATATATATATATATATATATATAGTGCTGGCAGTGGACTGAACCAGGGCATGTAAAGCGTTCGGGGTAAACCACGGAAAGGTCTGCGGGGCCTGGACGTGGATAGGGAGCTGTGGTTTCGGTGCATTACATATGACAGCTTAGAGAAAGGATGTGGGCTTTCTTCGTCTGTTCCTGCGTTACCTCGCTAACGCGGGAAACGGCGATCAACAGAGATAAAGAAGCGGCTAATCGTCATAGTTGAAGTACCAGATATGTAGAAAAACCAGCATTGTATGTTATTGGCGCGTGAGAAAGATGACATCATCCGGGGTCATGAAATAGTGTCACATTGGGTCTTGATGAGAGGCAGGTGACAAGGAAGACCACGGATGTGGAAGGAAGGATGACGTAGGTTCCATCAGAAGCTGAGAAGGAACAAGTATGGGGCCAGCGGATGATGGCTTACAACAGTGTACGCGAACGGACGTTCAGGAAGAAAATGAAAACGGAAAAAGATTGTATATATATATATATATATATATATATATATATGAAGCAGATGATGCATTTAACAGGTAGAGTACCCTGGAATGGCTCAGAGAGAACAGATAAAGGTACGCACTCCCACTAAGCAAGGAATTCGAACCATGCGATAAATATGCCATGTAACGGCCTGATTAACTACTAAATACCACGTACGTATGCAGTGTTGTGGCCTGATGAAGTACCAGGTCCACTATCCAGAAGAAAAATAATTGAACTAAAAAGAAAACAAGGATGAGGATCGTCGTGGCGATGGCGGAGGGAAGAACACACTGGTCGTGCTGAGGGTGTGTGTGTCAGTGCCAACCGTGGGGACCCGACATCGTCCATCTTCCCTCCCCGGCCCTCCCTCCAAACACCCCATGATACCCCGGCCCTCCCTCCAAACACCCCATGATCCCCCGCCCGCCTCTCCCTCCTCCTGCTCTCCACCAACACCACTCCAGATTTTCATCTCCATCCTAACCTTGCTCTAACTCATCCAGCTCTCCGACATTATTGTCGCTCCCCCAAGCTTCCTATCAACCCAACCCAACACATGCAGTCCATTCTGAACTGCATTCCCTCCACTTGAAACCTCCGCAACACCCTCGCGTTCGTATAGACTGTGCTACACCACACCTGCCTGACGTCTCATACTCCCTTGGAACTCGAGGAGGCATAACAACCATGAGGCTCATCTCACGTGAGACCCGAGGACGTAAAAGCGCATGTTCTGAGATACAGGAGTTATTTACCGACACCAAGATGTGTTGGTGGAACGTGATGGGTCTCGGCGGATCCCTCGTATTTACTGATATTACCGCCTTGGCTCGCCTCTGATGGCGGATTTGGAGCGGGGACACACGCGACACCTTATATCGCCTCAATCATAGCCAAGAACTCAAGCTGAGCTCAGTATTCATGTTATTCAATTATAAACAGAAAATCGTTGGTGTATATATATATATATATATATATATATATATATATATATATACAGAAAATGTCTTGCTTCAGGTTTTCAGAAAGTCTTGTCAGGGGCTATTTGGATTTTGTGGATGCTTACCGCGTGGTGTTTATATTCATAAGGAGACGGCTGTCACCAGACTACATCAAAGACACTGATCGGCAAGTTTTGTCATACATTGCCCATCCCCCCCTTCCCTCCCTCCCCCGCTGCAGTTGGTATACTACACAGCTCGTATAAAGGTGTAGATGAGCCCAGAGTAACTGCTCCAACATGTAGTCTATATTCGCTAGAAATATGTACTAATGTCCCAGGTGAATATATGTTGTGTGCCCTTGCAATTGCCGCTCAGTTCTTCGAAAGGGTTCACCTTGGTGGACATCTGGGGTCCTAACGTATCACAAAAATCTTAATTGAGTACCTGCTAGACATTCCTTTAATTACCGTTGAATTAAACATCCACATAAATTTCTGCGATTTAGTCGCGGGTTAGTTCACAATTACTCTAATGTTTCACTCTCCCTTCATCCTCTCCTCCCTCACCCCACCCTGAATGTCTAGCGGCCCTGGACTACCATACCCCAACCTGAGGACGTCCGTCACTGCAATTAGTGATAAAGGTTAAGCGATGGTTTCAGGCCTCATCGAGAGCATCATCCCCCATAATGAAGTGCAACATTAGTGTATAGATGAGTCAAGTTATCAATACACTGTCAGCCAGGGTGGTCAGGCGGCGACGCGCTAGACAACTTTAGAAGAGTCAGAGGATATATTTACCCGTCCAACTTATCGAACTACAGTGGAGAAGAAAATGGATTTCATTGGTTACTCTTAATTGTGAGTTAAAGCAACTGTCGTAACAAATATTACCCAGGGAACGGCTGTGTGATAATGCGGTAATGCTTGGGTAAACCCTTGAACCTAAATATCAATGTCATTTGTTCGCCACAAAGCTTTGGCACAACAACGTTTCAAACGGTTCGAAACTGCGATGATAGCAACGGTGTACAGAAGCCTGGTAGAGTGAATATTGATATTCTACAAGTTCAGCTTTATTGTTGTTATACAATGATACGCGTTTGCTGCAGGAATAAGATCGGGTCAAATTCAGTATCGGGTCAGATATACCTCCCATTGTTTTGGGTTGGGTGTTCTCACTCGCTAACAGGTCATGTGCGTCGTCTTCAGTCCGGGTACAATTTGTTACGAATACAATCGACTGAGACAGAGCAATAAACAGTCATACAAAACCACAATTAGTCAATATCAAGAACTACACATAATAGATAAAAGAACTGTTAAGTTATAACAAAGAGAATTTGACTAATCCCGACTTGGAACATTACAGTTAAGGTCATGTCGATACAGAAAGTATTACAGCTGGGTACAGTACAAGTCTGGGTATCAGCTTACACAAGACATAGCTCATATCTTAATAACATCCACTGTAATAACGCACGTGCTGTAGGTCGCTATATGAAGCACGCAGCACCCGCCTCGCCACAGTCTCTACACAAGAACACGGTCGGCAGCAGCAGTGTGACCTGCCATTACCCATGGTCACACACGATGTCGTATAGCCGAAGCCTGGGAGGCTTGTGGGGGCGATGGCTACAAACAGACCCGACCATTAGGACGGGAATGCTCATGCAAAGTGGAGGTTTTTAAGTGTCTCTGGAGTGACTCTGTCTCTTTACTTATGACAGTGGGTGTCAGGTCGGAGCTTGCCAGGAATTATGACATTTTTCTGACGTCAGGCGCGACATTATCATATGATATAAGGGTGAATAATTCACCAGTAATGTACTAATTTTCCTCTCTTTTGGATTTATATTGGCCCTCCCGAGCGACTAATCCGAGAAGCAGATGCGGCGAAATCTGTGCTACAGAGCAGGCGGCCATAACCCCAACCGGGAAATGATGGGAGGCAGCAGCGTCAATAGGCAGCTAAGGGAGATGTTGTTATGGGCCGTCGTCACCTTGCACGCCACGGGATTTATTGCCCTACTGTACTTCAGGTGTCCTACTATCAACGCTGTGAAGAATTCAGTCTCTCGGTTTTTATCCCCAGGTTGAATACTTGCGTTCTGACAACGACAATTATTTACATCATTTTTTCCCCAGTATTACATAAGGGACGCCACATGTTGCTTTATGATACTGATTTATTTTCGTGACAGACATAGAGAGTCTCCACGCTATATTAATCCCCGTTCTAGTTCTGTCACTGCGGACTGAGACATTGAAGAAGCTGCGAAAGACGAATTTCACTGAAGGTGCCTTACGGAAGGTGACCTCTTACTCTGAAGATGACTTAGAGATGAAGATAACTTACGGTGAAGACGACTTACACTCAGGATGACTTGGACTGATAACGAGTATCACTGAAGATGGCTGAAAGTGACGATAACTTTTACTGAAGATGAAGTACCGTCACGATGACGTTCACCGAAGATGACTTCCACAGTGACGATGGCTTACAGTGAAGATGACTTACAGAGTGACGATGGCTTACAGTGAAGATGACTTCCACAGTGACGATGGCTTACAGTTAAGATGACTTGCACTGATGTTGATTTACACGGACGATGAAGTGCACTAACGATGACTACAACTATGATAACTTTCACTGAAGATTTCTTACAGTGATACTGACGTACTGATGATGACTTCACTCATCTAATTTTAACCGATGTCACTGCCCGCCCAGTGTCCCCCAGTGTTCCTATAGACAAGTAATTAGTTTCTGCGTCGTTCACTCTCACTATTTCTTCCAGTCACGTGTCATTTCTAATTTTCACACTCGTCTTCACAAAGATATATTCAAAAACTTTTCACCTGTCGCCTCTCTCAGTACTTACGTTCACATCCTCTTCTCTTACACTGCTGTTAAATAACACATAGTCCTTTAACGCCCGTTGACTTCATAGCTTCACCTTCCCTCGTTCACTTATAAATGCACCACTTAAAACACATAATCCCGAATACCATTTTCATTCACCACAGAACTCGATATGTTTTTACCTTTTCGCTTACATCAAAGACCCATACCTTTCGTCTCTAAACCTGTTACATCCTCATTTTCAAAAGCGCTCACTCTTCCATTCAGATCCCCTTAGCACTATGATTCGATCCTTTACATTAAAACTGCCAAACGTTTCTGTTTTCTTCTCTCCTCCCATCGCATGATGCATAAACCCTAACATTCACCCACCTCTCACAGCTGACTTTCGTTCATAAACTGAGACAGTCAGATTCATTGATTCTGAAACAGATTCATTTTTCAGTCGTCATTACATTCATTTTTCAGTCGTCATTACATTCATTTTTCAGTCGTCATTACATTTCCCACCCATTCTTCCACATCTGCCCTCTCACTAATCCTGGACTTAACCCCTGAACATCCCTAAAGTTACCCGCTTTATCCTTAAACTTTATAACAATAACATCTAATTTTATCTCATTCTGCATTACATCTGCATCTTCCTTCTTTCTGTCGTGGTTACAACCACGCTTATTCTGACTCCTCAGTCTGGGCCTTTGAGGAGGAGGAGGAGAGAAAAAACCTGCAGTTTGACTGCTTCCTGTGTCCCCACCTTCAGAATGAGATAACATAGATATGGATGATTTCCAGTCGCAGTCACCGTCTGTGTTAGTTGCCTTCTTTGACAGCCAGGAGATACGTGGGTCGTATTTTCCTTCCATCCCCGTCTCCAGGTAATATATATATATATATATATATATATATATATATATATATATATATATATATATATATATATATATATATATATATATATATATATATATATATATATATATTCAAACATAAAAATATAAAAATTATGAATATTTTTAAGTGTGGTCTGTATCTGCAGGAAATATAAATAAACTCTTGAGTTTAGAATATGACATAATAAAAGAAGTATAAAATTGCGAATATAAAACCTTACGAGACCATAAATAGGAACATAATCCTTGAGATTAAACATTACATCATTAGACTTACTTAACCCGACAAGAGCAGCTAAGTCAGACAGGGTCAGGAAAAAATTAAGTGACTTATAACTTGAAAGTAAGGTAGATCGTCCGGAGGTCAGATGCGGTGGCGCTAGCGAGAGAGGAAAACTCTACGTTTTCTTCATCTTACGCAAAAATGAAGACAAAGTCAAGAGTGAGGGTTCAGTAATTTTCATCAGTCATCTGTAATCAGATAAGTCCTCTGCTGCACACACATAGAGTAGAATCCAATATTCTTCAGTGTGAATCCTTCAGTACTCAACACTTCCCAGAACAGACGAAGTTCCTGAAGCTGAAGTTAAAACCTGAAGTATCCTATTGAAAGATCAAATCAGACCTTTTTATAATGAACAAAAAATTCAGTTCCCTTCACACCTCGTTATCTTCCAGAATTATGTTAATCACTCTTCAGTCATTAAGTCGTAATGGACACCCACGTTCCCAAATCAACCAGATGGAGGCAGATACCTGAGGCCAGTGATGGAAGAATCGATACTCCGAGAAAACATTAAATAAAGAATATATTGTTAGAAATAAAATAAACCCTCCTCTCTCTTTTCACTCTCTCTCTCTCTCTCTCTCTCTCTCTCTCTCTCTCTCTCTCTCTCTCTCTCTCTCTCTCTCTCTCTCTCTCTCTCTTTTAGCTGGTTATCTTGTAAGAAACACGCCTTGTTATGACGCCATCTTCCTGACCTGCATTCAAATTAAACGTTCAGTTAATATTCAGCAAATATCAGAATGAATTTCCGCTTCTCTTCTTACAAACATAAATATAAAAAAACAAAAAATATGAAGAAAGTGTAAGAGACATGTAACACGTCTATCATTAATACTTACGATGCTTGCAGGAAAACCTAGCTAATTTCCGTCGTTTAAGAAGTCTTTTTTTTTTCTAAGGAAAGAAGTAAAGTTAGTATTTAAAAGATAGTATGTTAGATACAAGATACTACCTTCTCCCGCGTGCCATCCGTCTTGTGAAGTTAGGATTCATATAAATGTCAAAGGTTCCTGCGACGCGCCACACAGCGCCTCCCTCTCTCTCTCTCTCTCTCTCTCTCTCTCTCTCTCTCTCTCTCTCTCTCTCTCTCTCTCTCTCTCTCTCTCTCTCTCTCTCTCTCTCTCTGCGCCCCCCTGCGCTGAGGTGGAGTTCTGCAGAGAATAATTCTGGGCAGGTAGTGGTGGCGGGAGGAGGAGGAGGAGGAAGAAGAGGGCCCCAGACACAGCTCTTTACACCGGGCTACCCCCATCAAGAAGACCCCAAGCGCAGGAATTCAGAGAGAGAGAGAGAGAGAGAGAGAGAGATAAAGATCGTGATATAGTGTTGCTTCTGGTGGGATGGGGGAGTTAGTTTATTGGCCCGTGATGGATCGAAGGGTATATAATTCACGACCGAATCCTGAGTCCGGGATGTTTTAATCTAGATATTTAATCCGTAAAGAGAGACGATTGCACGGTCCCTCAGCACGGCGGGGGTGGTGGTGGTACGACCCCTGAGCACGACGGACGATTGCACGGTCCCTCAGCACGGCGGGGGTTGTGGTGGTACGACCCCTGAACACGACGGTAAACATCCTTGGACACGATGGTGGGAGGGCTGAATGTATGTGCGTGGTCGTCTTCCTGACCTTTAAGGTTCGGGTCAAAAGATCACGTCGTCATACCCAAGGGTCGTACCGTCATGGTTAACAACTGTGCCCATGTGTTTAAGGGTCGTACCGTCGTGTTTAACGACTGTGCCCATGTGTTCAAGGGTCGTACCGTCGTGGTTAACGGCAGTTCCCATGTGTTCAAGAGTCGTACCGTGGTGCATAACGACTGTTCCCATGTGTCGAGAGGGTCGTACCGTCTTGCTTAAGTTGATAAAAAGAGGCAAAAAATGATAATGGAAGTAATTCTCATCTTGTTCACCAGACTAAAATAAGAGCACTGCTTGTATCCGCGCGGGAAGTAATTTGTGATAAGAAAAAATAAAAAAACGAAGGAATGCTCAAGCTGATAACACGGTCATGTAGTCGATTAGAAGTGGCAGATCAGTGTTATCTCCACCATTAGAATTGAGGAGGTATTGTCATCTGTGCCATTAGTTCCTGAAAGACATCGTCCTATCAGACTTCAGAGGTAGTTCTTCATCTCCTGAGTATCTTATATGAATGACATGAAAGTATACAGTATTCACACGCAGACATCTGGAGGTATATAATGTAGAGATCCGAGCAACATTTTTGATCGTAAAATCCGAAACTTTCCTGTATTGGGAAAAATAATTTCCCAATGGTACGAGCCGCGGGTAGGACAAGTACATGAAGTAGCCTGGTAAAAAAACAAAAGAAAAAAAAAGTATCGTAAACTTGAACCTGAAAGTATACT
Source organism: Panulirus ornatus (assembly GCF_036320965.1). Lineage (NCBI taxonomy): Eukaryota > Metazoa > Arthropoda > Malacostraca > Decapoda > Palinuridae > Panulirus > Panulirus ornatus. Next base: position 2,566,706 of record NC_092265.1, read on the forward strand.
TTATTCGCTTCATATACACAACTTTTTGTCTTTGTCTCGTAAGAAAAAATGGATGAAGAGAAAATAATGAACTGGGACTTTTACATTCAGTATGCAATAGAGTTTAACTTATTGTTAGAACATCAACTTTGCCTCTGCGTCACTGCAGCTCAGATAAACCCACTAGTCCAGCCTTGAAGTGTTAGATAAATCCCATAGTCCGGCCCTGAACTGTTACATAAATCCAAATGTCCGGCCTTAAATTCTTCGGTAAATCCGATGGTCTGACACTGTATCTTAATAAAATGAAATCGCCTTGAGTTGTAAATCCTGCACAGCCTTCCCATCCTTTTTGATATTTCCACGACACTTAAATACGACCTCAGCAAGTTGCTTGGAGGGCAGGAGTATTGAAACGGTCGGCAGAGGGCGCGATAGGGTGGGGGTCTGAAGCTAGCGCGAAAATACTTCGCGTTCTTTATGTTTGGATGAATGGTACCTGAATCATGACGACTTCCCTACCCTCAAAAACAGCAAGACTAAATACTTGCATACTGAAACAACGGTGTAGATGAAGGAGAGTGAGGTCTGTTCTGTTGTCTTGGTTTCGAACGAATTAAACTATCACCAGTTACCACCTGGTTCATCTTAATGTTGGTCAAACATTCCAAAAAGAAGGATGTTTGTGCAGAACAGAGGTCCGTCCTCACCATCATGTGAGTTGCCAGTGCCTCAGTACAACAGACAGTGGAGCAGACAGTACATGCAGATAGCAGGTGTTCCAGCGTCCAGGACTTCTGATCTTAGCCAGTCAGCTGGAGTCCTTCAAGGTGGATGGGTGTCTAATTCTTACAGATGAGCGACTGATCACAATTTTTTATCCCCATGCCCGGTTCGACGTCGGAAGAAGATACCGAATAGAGTGGAACGATGAATTTCTGAAATGGTTGTCTCAGTGACCGAAGATAGATTAAATCTTTGATAATGCGTTATGAACATTTCCACTGTGCATACAGTGGTCTTCATGTCCCAGGGGAGGTTAAGGGTGATGTAAGGTGATGCGCCAAAATAGATCAAGAATGGTTGGATGGGATATCATCAGTGGGTGGTTCGAGGGCTTTTAAATGAATAATTAAGATAATACCTAGAAGAATAGTGAAGGAAGTAGTATCTGATGAAGTTAAGCGTCGACTAAGGGCGAAATAAAAGATAAACTGCAAGCAATCAGGAATCTGTATTGTGGGAAAGTATAGACGTGTTGATGTATCTATTGGTTCTAGTTCCACCTTTGTTTGCACATGTTGACAGATCGCTGGACATAACAAACAACTTTACCTATCTTAAGCATTCCAGTACCATCTTCATTATAACGCTTGCAATCTGTGGTTGCCTGGAAGTTCCTGACTGTGGTCAGTTCCATAAATCTCTTGATTGGATTTTAAGAAAGGAATAACAGAAACAAGAAACCATTACCGCTGGTTTGATTCCGGGGGAAGTAAGCGTTTCTTGCCCAGTATGATCACCGTTATCGTTCTGAGGTAATGGAAGGACCCGTCATTCAACAGGCAGCTCCAGAGATGGTGGTCTGTCAGCATGAGGAAGCACGTACACGCGCTGGGTATTGCATTACTCAAAGCTGGTGATCCTTACGTTTCAAAACCTAACCTGTATATGATATGGATATACAGGCCTCCATTTGCCGGTGTCCGCCTTCCATCTTGGGTGTTAAACAACAAGCACATAAGATGTTCATTTGAGCGGCTCACCCACACCGTGTATTGAAGTACTCGTATGCTTGCAGCCATGTAACACACACACACACACACACTGGCTCTCGAGCCTTCACGATACATTACATTCCTACGTTACAGTTCGTACAGTAACGTGTCACGCCAACTTGATTCTGCAGTATACTAAGATGGGCTCATGTTATACCTGTTGCATCCCTCATGTGTGTAACACTGACGTTCAAAGTTCCACCTACGTTCAAAAGACAACAAAAGATTTGTTAAGTGTGTCTGTATATGTGTGTGTGTGGGTCTTGCCTGAGTGCAATTAACTCTCAACTGGCCTATAAGAGACGGGCTCATAACTTACTCCGGAGTGAAGTTACGCGAGGGGAGGGAGAAAAATTAGAAGAATAATATGCTAATACGAGATGATATATATGACAATGAGAACTCTAATTGTCAGATATTATATTTAAAGTCTCTCTCTCTCTCTCTCTTACCCCCACCCCCCTTCTCTCTCTCACATCTCTCTTCTCTTTTATAGTTAATTATGGCCTACTGGCTCAAAGATGATACTGTTATCAGGGCACAAAAACCCACTACGTTCAGTGAACACTGCCGAATAGCCTGCCAGTGAACTCTTCGAAGCTTTCGAAGCGTTTCAGATAACCTGCATTTACTAAGTTTAATTCTCTCTGAGACCCTCCCATGTTCAGTGAAAAGTCTCTGAAACTCGGAGAAATAATATCAGTGTGCTTCATATTCAGTACAGTGCTGTGTACACAACTGATAACGTTACTTTATCAGTATCAAATAACATGGTCACGGTATCTCGCATATCTCGTTGATCTGTTTGTTATTTCGGGAATGCTCTTTGAGAAAAGATGAATACAAATTATAATGTGTGAAAAAAATGAAATTCTGGACTGTGTGGTACATGATGAACTATCTTTTTAGTACAAGACAGAGCGGCTGGAGTGAGGCAATAGAGAGAGACATATGGCCAAGTGTGCACCCCAGTGGAAGCAGTGATATGAAAGGCAGCAAGATCTAACAGATGAGAATGCGTGTGACACAAACCCTCAACGAATTCATTTATAATCCCATAAAACACCAGAGAAACAATGTTTACACACGCACTGTCATGCATATAACACCCAGAAAACAACATGAAAGAACTGTTTACACAAGGATAAAACGCATCCATCCCCCCACCACCAAGGGCGTCGGCATGATCGATGTTCAGACAGCAACTGTAACAAATCCTCGAAGCCACCGTCGTCTCCAGCCACCCCGACTTCACCTCCCCACGTCAGACCAGCCAAGCAGCAGCAGCAGCAGCAGCGGGCTGGGTGACGGTAGAGTGTCGAGAGGGATGTGCCCTAGCATGCCCAAGCCCAAGTTGCCGCCCCGCCCGCCAGTTTATTGGCGATTTTTCAACCAGTTTGTGTCAGTCAGAGGCGGGGTTGCCTCCCGTGCGTCACACGCGAGTCGGGCGCATGGCGCTCACCTGAGGGCAGGGGGGGAAGTGGGGAGAATAGAGAGCTTTGTGCATTCTTTAAGTGTAGTGTCACATGAGTCTACTGCCACTGCCACATGGTGATCCCATATATATATATATATATATATATATATATATATATATATATATATATATATATATATATATATATATTTTTTTTTTTTTTTTTTTTTTTTTTTTTTATACTTTGTCGCTGTCTCCCGCGTTTGCGAGGTAGCGCAAGGAAACAGACGAAAGAAATGGCCCAACCCCCCCCCCATACACATGTACATACACACGTCCACACACGCAAATATACATACCTACACAGCTTTCCATGGTTTACCCCAGACGCTTCACATGCCTTGCTTCAATCCACTGACAGCACGTCAACCCCTGTATACCACATGACACCAATTCACTCTATTTCTTGCCCTCCTTTCACCCTCCTGCATGTTCAGGCCCCGATCACACAAAATCTTTTTCACTCCATCTTTCCACCTCCAATTTGGTCTCCCTCTTCTCCTCGTTCCCTCCACCTCCGACACATATATCCTCTTGGTCAATCTCTCCTCACTCATTCTCTCCATGTGCCCAAACCATTTCAAAACACCCTCTTCTGCTCTCTCAACCACGCTCTTTTTATTTCCACACATCTCTCTTACCCTTACGTTACTTACTCGATCAAACCACCTCACACCACACATTGTCCTCAAACATCTCATTTCCAGCACATCCATCCTCCTGCGCACATCTCTATCCATAGCCCACGCCTCGCAACCATACAGCATTGTTGGAACCACTATTCCCTCAAACATACCCATTTTGCTTTCCGAGATAATGTTCTCGACTTCCACACATTTTTCAAGGCTCCCAAAATTTTCGCCCCCTCCCCCACCCTATGATCCACTTCCGCTTCCATGGTTCCATCCGCTGACAGATCCACTCCCAGATATCTAAAACACTTCACTTCCTCCAGTTTTTCTCCATTCAAACTCACCTCCCAATTGACTTGACCCTCACCCCTACTGTACCTAATAACCTTGCTCTTATTCACATTTACTCTCAACTTTCTTCTTCCACACACTTTACCAAACTCAGTCACCAGCTTCTGCAGTTTCTCACATGAATCAGCCACCAGCGCTGTATCATCAGCGAACAACAACTGACTCACTTCCCAAGCTCTCTCATCCCCAACAGACTTCATACTTGCCCCTCTTTCCAGGACTCTTGCATTTACCTCCCTTACAACCCCATCCATAAACAAATTAAACAACCATGGAGACATCACACACCCCTGCCGCAAACCTACATTCACTGAGAACCAATCACTTTCCTCTCTTCCTACACGTACACATGCCTTACATCCTCGATAAAAACTTTTCACTGCTTCTAACAACTTGCCTCCCACACCATATATTCTTAATATATGGAGAGTAAGAACATATAATGTATCAAAAGATTAAAACGTTCTATTTCCGTACCTTACAAGAATAATATCCTTAAAAAAGATTGCATACAAGATTATGTCAATAAATGCAGAGATTCATGGATGTGATTCTCAAAGGATAGGAAATACACAGAAGCTGTTCATCATACCAGCTAAGGTAGCATACTGCTATGTGGTGGCGGTACCAGGAAAAAAAAATGAAATGATTAATTCACGATCAAACGACACAAAGGCAGCGGAGGTGCAGCCATATCAAAGGAATACCAAGGTGTTGCATCTGCCACTGCAGAGCACACGTGGTGTAACCAAGGTGTGTACGCTGCGGTGCTGTAATACTTCTGGCTCACCAGGATGGACGGCGCTCAGGTTATTATTACTTATTATAAAGCGTGGCACGGGAACTGCTGAGTCTGGCGGGCTACGGGTAAGGCAGGGAGGGTGGTGACATTTGTCTTGTTTGTGTGTGTGTGTGTGTGTGTGCGCGCACCCATGAGCACAGCATTTGGCACGATATTTTGTCTTTCTGTGTGTCTACCAGAAGTCACTCACAGAATTGATGTGTCGTTACTCAAGCCTCCGCCCACAAGTTTAACCTTACTCTATATCATCTGAAAATATACGCCAGTTCTTAGGCTGGCGAGATAATAAACTGAAGTGACAGGCGACACATTCCTTAATTTACGGCCTGGAAGACACCAAATATACGTAAGAAGTGGACTAGTGGCGCTTGGCGTGAGGAAGCCAAGCATCCCATGCAACTGCCTCATCGCCTCTCACAGCCACCTCACTAAACCTTGCAGCCACCTCACCATACCCGGCAGCCACCTCGCTAAACCTTGCAGCCACCTCACCATACCCCGCAGCCACCTCACTATACCTTGCAGTCACCTCACCATACCCCGCAGCCACCTCATTATACCTTGCAGCCACCTCACCATCCATTGCGTGTGTATGAATGTATGTATGAATGTATGTATGTACTTGCTCGTGCCTACGTAACACCGCTGTTTTGCCCTTCCCCTTCTGGCAACACTGGTCTGGTGATCTTACTCGTAAATCTGTACTCCAGAAATGAGAGAGGTCCACGGTTATATGTTTACTACTGTCTCTCGCATGTCTGGCTGCCCGTCTGATCTCTCTCTCTCTCTCTCTCTCTCTCTCTCTCTCTCTCTCTCTCTCTCTCTCTCTCTCTCTCTCTCTCTCTCTCTCTCTCTCTCTGTAGCTGCATTTCGCTCCTCTGTCTAAAACTTACTCTTATTTAACCTGACAGTCTCTCTCACTTTCTCTTTTTCTTTGGATTTTTTTTCATTTTCTTGACCCAAACAAGAGGGCAGAGGAGATGGAGGGAGTACTTCTCCATCACTTTAGCTCTTTATGCTTCATATAAGGCCTGGCCTGGCCTGAGCCTCTTTGTCCGTGAGTGGAAAATACTGACTGCTTTTTACCTTATATATCTATTTGTGAACGTATATATATATATATATATATATATATATATATATATATATATATATATATATATATATATAATATATATATATGGCGGATGTGAAGAGTGTCATCATGTGCCAAGTTGCATCATCGGCAACGTAGCTGGAAGGTAGTGCAAGATCTTCTGGAGAAGGGTGGGCTGGGTGGCGGGGGGGGGGGGGGGGGGGGGAATCTTGTATTTATATAACATGCCTAATAAATGATATAATGTTCATATAACGAAGCAACATCTGAAGCTGCTGGAGGAGGAGAAGAAGGAACAAGGTGAAGTTATAACCATCACCCCCACACTACACAGGGTGACCAAAACTGGCTACCCGGAAAATTTGACCAGATGGAGAACCAATCTCAAATATTGCTGAAATTTTACTTCAATACCTGGAGAATCCTGGGCATTATATGAGCAATAAAACAGTCGCAAAAATGCACCAAGCTGATACGCTGACATTTATGCCTTGCTCCTGCAAGTTACTGTGCCTTTGGTTGATACAGTCCCAACACCTGAACTGTTTCGCCACGATGGCATCCACGAAGTATCAAAATAATGTAAGAAAAAAGGAGTAAAAAAAAGAAAAGGAAAGAGGGGCATTTTCCAGAAAGCATACAAACAATAAATGTCTGAAGAGCAAGTTACGAGCAGTGTTCGAAAATTCAATATTTCTAAGAAAAGAACTTTTCCCAGGGCGACATTACTGTAGCCTTCTTACTGTGGTTAATCCAGCGTGATACCGTATGTGTGTGTGTGTGTGTGTGTGTGTGTGTGTGTGTGTGTGTGTGTGTGTATGTGTGTGTGTGTACCTCCCTACTCAAGAAGTTGACTGCCCGACGTTTGAGGACGACGGCCATGCAATCCTCGAGCACGACGGTACGACGCTTGAGGTATGATAGTCTGGACTTATACATTACTCAGATGGGTAAGGGCAATGGCCCGCCCGTCACACCGAAGATTCACAGTATCTTGCTTAAAGGTCGTACCGTCGTGCTCAGTGGTCGTACCGTTGCGCTCAAGGGTTGTACCGTCTTGCTCAAGGATCGTACCGTCGCGCTCAAAGGTCGTACCGTCGTGCTCAATGGTCGTACCGTTGCGCTCAAGTATCGTACCGACGTGCTTAAGGGTCGTACCGTCTTGCTCAAGGGTGGCACCGTGCGTGCTCAAGTATCGTACCGTCGCGCTCAAGGACCGTACGTACCATTGTGATCAGGGATCACACCACCGTGATCAAGGGGGTTACATAACCCTGATCTCCCTCCAGCGGACCACCTGATGAACTTAACGAGACGCCATAAAAAGTTTTATATACATATATAATATCAATTTCAGGGGACATGTCCCACCAACTGGAGAATCACGACAGCACGAGGCGAACAAGACTAACAGGCTAGTCTGAAGCAAGTGTTCAAGATGGGCCCGGTACAGAGACCCGCTGCTCGACCACCCTCTGCTCACAGTAACTGGTCATTAAGTGGTAGTCCAGTCAGGCGAGCCTACTGGTGCTTGCTCGGCAAGGAGGACGTAAAATAAGTATGCATGATAATGGTACGTGAATGTCATAGGAATGTTGATTTTTAAGTTCATCATACCGACCATGACACTTACCGACACAAGACACATAAGCTGTTATCTTCCTAAAAAAGAAACACACACACATACACGTGCATACCACAGCAATACACACACAAGTACAACAAGATACAAACACGTACAGAAATCACATGAACGCCACACTCTGTGATACATAAACCTAACAGAAAGCACTAGCACTCACAACACATTGTGATACATAATCCTTGCGAGTAGAAATTATGATAAGGAAAATTATACATAAAAAGCGGTTGGTTCTGTGATCCACGTTGTTATCACATACATAAAACCCAGGTTCCAGTCGCTGTTGTTTGACGGTGTTATCATACGCTGGTCATCTCTGATTGTAATCTTGGGACCCTGAGGTGTTATTGTTTGACGGTGTTATACCGAACACCTCTGGCTCTACCCCCGTGGTCGGCAATTGTTACTATTGACAGTGATAACATCACGTACTGCACAGTCCTAGTGCTAACCTAGGGGCCGATGACTTTTGCCCTAAGACATACGTCGCTTTATTTGTTTTTTCTAGATGGATTCTATTCCCTTCAGTGGAAACCAGAGTATATACATAACTAAGACATTTTACTCTGTCTCTGGGATACCGTGTATGTAGAAGAGGTGACCCGTGAAACCCCCATATGAAATTCTGGGATCGTGTTGAAGGTATTCTCCTCAAAGTCAGTCTGGTGGTTTTCCCATAGTGTGAGCAACGTACGCCTGATGTATATCCCAGCGTCCTGCTCGTGGGCTCTAACTTCGTCAGCGTCGCTCTGTCTAAACCGACGTCCGTATCTAAGGCGAACGTTTCTTCTGAGTCTCGAGGTATTCTGTATGGTGGGTGACTGGGATGGGGTATCTGACCGCACAGGTGCGGCGGTATGTTGTGTGGTATAGGTGGCAGGTGAGGGAGAAGGAGGTGACTGGAGAAGGTATGGGGTGAAAAGGGGGGGTGGAAGACTGGGAGGGGATGATGGGAAGAGGTGACGGGTAGGAAAATGAAGGGATGAGAGGTAGAGAAAGACATGGGCGGAAGTAGGTGAAGAAAACAGGTGATAACATGGGAGGAGAGTGGTATGATAGGGCAAGACTGGAAAACGAGGCGGTCAGAATGAGGAGAGAGTACACGAGGTTGATGGATGCACAGAGGGGAGGAATTGAGGAATGAAGAAAAAGAAGGCGTAGGCCAAGGGGCGTTTGTATCCCTTCTTTACCCCTATCGATTCCTTAAATCTGGCCACAGTGACCCTGTTGGACCCCACTTTAAATTCTGGCTTCGACGCTATTGAGGAACGTAAAAAGGGGTGACTCAGCACAGCACACGATCAGATAGCCAACCTGATCGACCTTTTTTTTTTTCAACGATGTTGTGGGCTTTTGTGGATCCTCGGGTGGGCAGAGAAGGAGAAGAAAGAGAGGGGGAAGAATTGAGGAAAACAGGAAGATGAAAGGGAAGTAAGAGAAATAACAGATGAAGATGTCAGAAGGGAGGAAGCACTGATATTAGGATGTATGGAATGAAGGGAAGATGGCGAGGAAGATAATGCACTTAATGAAAGCTAAAAAAAAAAAAACAGAAAGTGTTATAATGGAAAGCAGAAAAAGGTTATGGGAATATGGCCGGAAAAGTTTCAGCGGATTTTGGATAAATGAGAAAGATAACGAGATGCAGAGTGCTCAGAATACTGCTTAAGAGGAATAACAAACCAAGACGCATGCAGAAGTAGACAAGCGAGTAACACCAATACACGAGACACCATATGGAAAGCAATACCCTATTCCCAAGTCTCATAACATCAACAGTTTTCAGAACCTCGACAATAATGTCCTTTCGATACGAGGTTTGTACTGTTGCAGTATTGTCTCTCTCTCTGGATATCACATTAGTCATCGCGTCCTCATCTCACATAATTTGTTTATATTAGTTCGCCGCATGTGACATCATCTTCGTATCACTTTCATCCCGGTCGAGTCGTGGAGGGAGGATCAGCGTTGCCGCCAATCAGTCGGAGCGGAGCGGCTCATGTTCCCTAATGTACAAATACTTTTAGCGTGGCGCGCCATTGGCTGCAAAATGCACGCTGTTATAGTAATGTGTATGACCGCCTTGATGCGCACCGTACGCCCGGGCTGAAGACTCCTGAAGGACCTCCCGGCTGGAAATAAATATCTCCTGCAAAGAGCCATTCACGTCGCGACGCACTTAGGAGATGGTGGGTGGTGTGGTCGGTGGTGGTGTGGGCCGTGCGTGCGTGCCGGTAATGGTGTACTCCTGTTTGATCTAGTCCTCATGTTGGGTTACTGTCCTTGGTAGTTTCTCTCTTTCTCTCGTCTGGAGGAATGGAACTGATGGTCCCATGATCAGAATCTCGATAGGAACATTAGGCGAGAGACGTATGAACCATTATTTTCACATTTGTGCTTCTCGCATTCAATTTTCGGAATTCTATCGCCCAAGGAGCGAAATTAAGGTGGAGGAGGGAGAGGGAGGTCTTGTTGCCGGCCCTGCCTCGGGAAGGGAGTGTGAAAGGAGCGGTGACCGTGCGTGGTCCCGTACGGAGCTCATAAAGGGCGGCTCTGTTAGGGCGTTTCAGAGTCATGCTTTGGCAGCCGCTGCAAAAACCACGCGGGGGACTGGACGTCAGCCACAAATCACTCCCACTTGATGAAGTGATCATGTCAAGGGGCAAGGGGTGAAATGTGGGAGAGAGAGAGAGAGAGAGAGAGAGAGAGAGAGAGAGAGAGAGAGAGAGAGAGAGAGAGAGAGAGAGAGAGAGAGAGAGAGAGAGCACATCGTCGTAACCTTGTTAGCGTACGACGAGGTTATACGTCTATTTGTAATCTAGCACACTAACTTGACGTCTGTTCTATGATAAACGAGGTTTGGATAGAACTGTACGGAGTCTCTCTCTCTCTCTCTCTCTCTCTCTCTCTCTCTCTCTCTCTCTCTCTCTCTCTCTCTCTCTCTCTCTCTCTCTCTCTCCACCCTCCGGCAAAAACACTCGGCAGGAAAAAAGAACAGAAGAAAAAACAAACAGACCAGGCGTTGCCGACTAACGTGAAGCGAGCGTGGGATTGTACAGAAAAAAGAAATGACCTGGACTATTAATTCGTTATCATCTGTACTGTTTTATGGCTACTCTCCGTAGTATCTTATTTTTTAGATTATACATGAGACGGTACGGATAACCGAATGCCTTAATCAGGGACGGCTTCACTACAGTGTAGTGTGTGACACTATACTGTGTGAATGGTTACACCCCGGAGGGTCATCTTCTGAGTAAGGGATGGGAGAGAGACTTGCATTAATGCATGTATGTTTATCTTTTCGTCCTTAATTTGATTTAGTGAATATGCGAACTGATGAAAAACGTAACCCAACAGTTTTTGACGGTGTTTTAGAGTCGTTGTATCAACACCCTCGGCGGTAGCTTGTTCTGTGTTCAATGATTCTCTTTAGAAAGAAACTTCATTTCAGTCTTTGGCCGGCCTTAAGCCCACAATGCATCACAACTACACCCTCTCCTTCAGTGCTAAAGGTCATCAGCAGTACATGCTTGTTACCTATGAAATTTGACCTAATCATGTCACCTAAGGCCAAAGGTTAACATTTACACACACACACACACACACACACACACACGAACACCTGACTTAGGCTAGAAAGTGTATATGTGTACATATGCACCTAAAAGACGTGGTACAAACTGCATAACATATAAAATCAATCACAAAAATCGTACAAAAAATAACAACATATTCGGACGTGTTATCCCTTCACCAGATTATACATATGGCAGGGCGAGAGCAGACGCTTCTAGGTTGGTGAATCAGGAGAGCTAGAGGATAAATCCTGCCAGTGTCATGACTACAGCAGAAGAGAGCTGAGTCAGAGGAACGCAGTAATTAAAAACACCATTCAGGGCAGTGTACACAAGATGAGGATCAGCCCCATCCATAAAGGGGCCAGAGGGGTCTGGCTTCCAGGTTTGTTACTCCAGAATTTTACGCAGGGCTACTCCAGAGTTATGTGGACTGTCGCTCTAAAACGACACGTACTGTGGTTCACTTTATGATCCATACACACCGTGAAAATGATAAAGTAACCAATCAACGACACAGTCACTCCTCATGAAATTCAACTGCAGTAACATCCACTTCAGCCGCCTTGCCACATTTCATCTTTCGCAGGGCTTTTACCACCTGTTTTCTTTTCATCAAAACATTTGCCATGACTCTCTCACATCACATATATTTCTGAACTAAACACCACACATCTGCAACCCAACCATCAAACATTCAACAGGTCTTCAAAGTACTTATTCTATCCCCTCTCCAGATGTTCTATTTGTTCTCTTGTTTTCCACACACTAAAATATCAGAAAATCTTCACCCTCGCCTCTACCATGTACCTACCATCCCACTAGTTGCCGCTCGCAACACATTCACATCCACGACCATCATTTAGTATGTAAATTCAATAATACCCTCTTTCCGATTTTTCCCATTGACACACTTATACTTCTGTATGCCCTTCTTTTCAAACCAGGTATTCCCAGTCACCAGTCCTACTCACCATTAACATTCATATCACTAAGTACACCATGTCTCAGCTTTCGTATTCAAATCATCCATGAGTAACATCTGATCTTTGGCAACAAGACTGTTGACACCCGCTCAGGAGGATGAGCACTCCTCGTGTGGCTCCCTTTTCTGTTCATACTTTTATAAAGTTATACATTAGATGGGAAGGGTGTCTAACTCCAACTCCCGCCCTTTTAGTCTCCTTCTACGACACTCGGGGAATTCATGGGTACAAGAACGAATCAGTCTCTTCTGTGATCGAAGCAGCTGTTCAGAAAAGAAGACCTTGAGAGATCTTATCAGGCCTTTCAGTTTCTAGTGGTAAACTGCGAGCTTTTAGCAATTTTTACTCCAGAATTATATTCACTGATACTCCATTAATGTTACTCGAGAATTTTACGAGGGTAAAGCCTTACTCCAGCATTATCAACCTGGAATTATAGGCATTGTTACTCATTTATATTTTCCTATTCTGCTTCTTCAGAATTATATCAATTGTTATCCGAATATGTTATACTCAGATGCTAGTAAATTTATGCCATGTTAATTCAGTATCTTGGTACGAAGGTTTTAAACCGCATACGTTATTTTCTAAATCAAATGCCAAATGCCTTGGTAAGATAGTTTATTCAGCATACTTATCACCCTACATGCTGTTCTAATATCGTATGTATATGATTCATTACTTCAGAACTCCCATGCACACAGTACAAAAGAAAATATAAATGAACGTCCATAAAGGGCAAGTTGCTGTGGTTTGTGCTGGTGATCTGGATGAAACTCAGCCAGGATGATGTAGAGGTGTAGAGAGAAACAAAGACCACGCGATATTTACGGCCTGACTCTCGCACTCACAGCAACACCATCATAAACAAGGCCACCTCACACCACCAGACAGATCTGGCGAGGACTCATGGCTCAGGACTCCCTGCTGGGCACAGAGCTGGGTGGAACCTAACCAGGCAAAGAACTCGCTAGGCACAGAGCTCTGGATATCCTGGTAGGCAATGAGCTAGGGAGAACGTGCTAGGCATTGAGCTGGGTAGAATCTCATGGACACAGAGCTAAGAGAAACCTACTTGACATAGAATTAGGTAGAAACTACTAGGTACAGAGTTAGGTAGAACTAGTGTCTAGTTAGACGCAGAGTGGAGCAGAACCTGCTGAGAAAGGCAGAATGAAACCTCTCCTGCACAGAACTGAGCAGAACCTACTAAACAGAGATAGATAAAGCCTTCTAGACGATGGACTGGGTGGATCTTGCTAAGTACAGAGTAGGGGAGAACGTACTTGACAATGAACCGATAATAACTTTCTAAACTCACGACTGAGTAGAATCTGCTTGGGTTACAGGTGAGTAAAACTCCTTAAATATATAGTTAAGTCGAACCAACGAGGCTCAAAGGTAGGTGAAGCCTGTCAGCCATAGAGTCAAGGAGAGCTTGCTATAGCTATTCGACTGAGGGGAACTACCTGGAAAACTTGCAGTACACGAGGGTGAAGGAGGACGTCAACGGTTTACCACTAGGAAACAATTTCTTTTTGCACAAAGCTGAGGATAACCGTCTAGGTATATATAGAGAGTTTAAGAGACTTTGCGAAGTCCTTACCTTAGTACAGAAACTCCCTCAGGCACAGAACGCAGGGCAGAAACAGCCAGTGCTGGTAGGACCATCTTGCTGGAGGTGAAGGGGAGGAAATCTTCCTCGTCATGAGCTGATGAAACTCTGAGAAGAGTCTGTAGGGCAAGCAGTTAACGAAAACCTGGCAGGAGCAAAGCCGAGGAGAAGTGCCTGTTAGAAGAGATCAGAATTATATATACATGATTATATTAGCCCGCACCTCAGCAGATGAATGGGAGACACGTGCGGTTGGCACTGTGGTTGCCTTGCTTCGAGGAGGATCACACTGCATGTATCTGGTTATAACGCGCAGACCTTCGTCTTGTGACCACGTGCTGTAGACTTACCCTGTGACCTGCCTCATGGCACTCAGATCCTGTTACCATGTGTTACAGACTCGCCCAGTGACCAGGTTCGTGTCACACTGATCCTGGGCTTGTGACCACGTGTTACAGACTCGCCCAGTGACCAGATTCATGCCGCCACGCTGACCCCGGCCTCAGTGGTCCTGACCCACCGCTGCGTCTCTCCGATACAGACCTGGGACGCGGGACTGACGTGTTGTCAAATTGCCCATCGGTCTTTGCTCTCTTGAGTGACGTAATCACCTCAGCTCTTAATTGCCTACGGGATTCTCAAGCCTTGACCTCATCAGACATGAAATAATTAGTATATATGCCTTCTGCCTGACGGTCGATGGCTGACAGCGCTGACGCAGGAATGTGGCACTTGTGACTCATGATGGATGACCTACTCCTCTCGGGTGTCACACACAGACGCACCAACACACAGACGCACAGACCTGACGCAAGCGGACAAGTTGCGCTAATATGTGGTCGCTCTCTGGACACCCCTCATTAATCTTCTGTAATTGGTGAGTCGTGACTTTATTTCAGCCTGCGTTCTTCCACCCAGACGTAACACGCTGGGGCAAAAGGAGGGAAGGGGGCAGCCCTGGCGAGGGTCGAGGAGGGAGGGAGAGAGAGAGAGAGAGGTGCTCGGCTGAGCATTCGACAAACCTAGAACGAAGTTGCGAGCCGTTTGTACAGACCTTTCGTCTATGTTTCGAGAGATTCGCGGGTCTCCTTAAATGTTGACGTACGAGTCCGCGGCGCTCTGTTTGTATATTCCTTTTGTGATGGCGCAGTTTTATCGGACAAGTGTTGACTGTGAAAGCACACAGCGTGTATTCGTGCATGTAATCTAATGGACTAGATAACTAAAGAAAACATTAAGCTGGTTTCTCACAAAGGCGCTGGCTATACTTGACGTGACCGTAAGAGAATATGTTTTTCATCCTTACGTCATTCTCACGGCTTTTCTGGGGGGTTACTGAGCATTCTGTCTCTGCAGCTCAGTTGTGATACAACGATGCTCTCGTGTGGTAGGGATCGCCAACTCCAGCCTCTGTGGACCATTATGTTTTTTTTTTCTCTCTCTCTTTCTTTCTCTCATGCGTGTTACCACTACCCTGAGGTAAGACTAGGTCAAGTTACGCCCGAGTGGCTTTGGTTGGGTATGGTTAGTTTTGGTTAAGGTCTGGTGTCGGGTGACTTGAGGCTCAGTAAGATAATACCAGTATACTCAAGAAAGACAGAGAATATGAACACCCAATTCCTGTCTGAGGAGTCTTAATTCAGTTCCAGGTAAAATGTTAGGAACGCTAGAAACAGTTACTAGGGACAAAATCTTTAACTGTAAAAGAACGATGAATTGATAACTGGATAACAGCTTTAGTTCCGTGATAAAAGGAATGTATAGATATATCATGTTTACAGAAATCAACAGGATTCTGTTGTCATGTATCTGACAATTGGGATTCAGAAACACTCGAAGGTGCTGTATCCTTACACTTGCAAATACCTTTCGATAAGGTACCCTCATAAAAGATTGTGAGACAGAGCTTTAACCCGCAGTATGGGAAGCCGACTTTGCACCGTGGATAGCAGACTGGACCACAGGTACAACACTAGGGTCATACCTAAAAACCTCCGAGATAACGTACCCGTGAAGCAGTGAATGAAGGTGCGAACGTGAGAGCGTCTATACAGCACATTCGCTGGCACTCACTCTCGCTGACATCCTCATTCACTGACGCTTATACCCACTGACACCCAGGGACAGTCACACCCACTGACACATCACACTTAATATTATCCCACTCCACTGACGTTCAGTGATACACACAAACTCACAAATACACAGCTCAACCTACACTCACAACCACAGACACTTACACCCATCAGCATACCCGTTGAACACCACTTGAAAACCTCTCACATCTACACTCTCTGACACAGTCGCTAACAGCCACACCCACTGACATAAGCCGTATCAATAAGACCCACTTCCTCTGACATAACCACTAACACCCAAAGCCACTGACACCTGAACCCATTGACGCGTTCATAAGCTGATCCACACACACACACACACACACACACACACACACACACACACACACACACACACACACACACACACACACACACACACACTAGCACTTACGCCCATTGACACCCGCGCCCATAACCATGCAGCCATCATGGTAGTGGGCGGTTTATCACCATTAAGTCAGCAATAAAACTTAATGAACCTCTCGTGACGTCTTCCAAAACCCTGAAAATAACTCACTCTTGAACCATAGCGAAGTGTCATTCAGTGCTCACCACGGTGCCAAAGGCAGGGGTCCTCGTACACTCGGAAGTTCAGATCCGTCTCACACCTTTACGACATTTGTCTCATACACAAGAAAGATAACCTGGATGCGGTCTGATCTTGCTTTATTACCGTGTGTGTGTGTGTGTCTGTGTGTGTAGTCAGCAATGCTTAGGATATATTAGCAGTCATCACAGGTTACTTTGTCATATTCCGCCTGGCCTGGAGACATGATGGCCGCCCACAGGTCACTCTGACATTCCCAAACCTGATTTCCGGGTCGTTCTACGTAAGCTGGAGCCGTGACCAGGTAAGGGGATGCCAACCCACCCCTCACGACCACTAGGCAGATCGGTGAGAGAGAAGTTGGTTCTCCACACATGGAGGGTTGATCTGCATGATGGCGTTGTGTAGCACAAAGTGTGGGTCATAATCGGTCTTCAACGTTAAGTCCCACGTGTGCCCTCGTCTCTCACCTGTAGCTAACGTATGTAAGAACATTTAGACTTGAATTATATACCGTTAACAGTTGATACTTAGAGAAAATGAACACCTCACTCGCTCTACGCTTCTCTTTCTGAACAGGAAAATGGCAGGATAACACGTGTATGCAAAGGAAAAGAGAAAAAAAAAAAACGAAAGGAAGGAATAGTTGAATTTCTCTGCAGGGGAAGATAAAGATCGTAATAAATAGAGCGACTACGAGATTCATCCCGGATACCGTCATAAGCCTCTCTCTCTCTCTCTCTCTCTCTCTCTCTCTCTCTCTCTCTCTCTCTCTCTCTCTCTCTCTCTCTCTCTCTCTCTCTCTCTCTCTCTCTCTCTCTCTCTGGCACACTTGCAGCCTGGTAGCCGGGGCATAGCCTCCATGACCTGCTGCTACATAGGTGGTGGCATCACGTCCGGTACTCCCCATCGTCTACGCTTCTCTGGTTACAGACGCGTCGACGCCAGCCACAGTCATAGTGGGGGAAGGTGTCCAAACGGTACGGTATGAGGTACGGCCAGTCGCGTTACGACTTGAAGTGGTACGGCAAAAAGTAGGGGAGACGGTACGGTACCGTAGGGCGAGAGACGAGGTTATGATGAACGGTACAAACAAGGAATGGGAAACGGTAGTGTGTGATGCAGTGAGGGTCGTGATGGCATAACGAGGGTCGTTACAGTAAGGTGAATGAAACGGAACGGTACGGTACGATAAGTAGCGACATGTTACGGAACGGTACACTGACGTGTGGCGGCTTACCGTCCAGTGCTGAGAGTTACGACACGGTACACGTTATGCCCATCATCTGCACGGTACGAAGAGGCACCGTACCTGCGAATGTGCTGCAGGTACAACAAATTCAGATATGATAAGGATAGGTTTGGCGAGGTACAGTACGGTACCGACGCTACCACTCACGGTACAGGAAGCGATGGGGAGGGAGTTGGTTGGGGAGGAGGTACCCATTGGTGCGTAAAAGTGTACCGTAGAATACAACACCACAGCAATATGGGTACGGCAGGGTACGATCTCTCTCTCTCTCTCTCTCTCTCTCTCTCTCTCTCTCTCTCTCTCTCTCTCTCTCTCTCTCTCTCTCTCTCTCTCTCTCTCTCTCTCTCTCATCTGCCAGTATGGCGAGGAATCTGAGCCAAAGACGAGACATTCTCCCCAGCTGGGACGTGCCCGGCTCCACGCGTATCATAAAGGCGGACCACAACATTAGTTGTGGTCGATAACCATCATCGCCGGCGTTATGATAACCTGCGGCGCCACTCGAGCCGCGGATGCCTGGGTAATAATTCTGGCTAAATTTGAAGACTCGTCTCGCGAGGAGGATGCCACGATTTCTCGTGAGTGATGGAGGAGAGGAAGGGCACTCGATGACTATATATATATATATATATATATATATATATATATATATATATATATATATATATATATATATATATAGATAAAACTTTTACTTTTTTCATACTTGAATGTCTTTCCCCCGCGTAGCGAGGTAGCGCCAGGAGTGGATGAAGAACGGTCTTATTTTTTTTACGTCTACACTAGCAATCATGCATGATAACAACGAATTGGAAGCATCCCTTCTCAGCACCCATGCCTCACAAACATTTCTGTGGTTACCTTTAACCTCTTCTTATGCCTTGGTTCAACCCATTGATAGCACGTTGCCCCCTGTATATCACAATATTCAAATTCTCTCTCTCCCATGTACGCCTCAAATAATCTCACAAATTCAGGCGCCAGTAACTTGAAGAAAATTTCGCTCCATTCTTTCCTCTTGTCCTCGATGCACTCTGCACCTGTTCCCTCCAGTTCCGACACATAAACCATCGTAGTCAGCCTGTACTCACTCGTCGTTGCTATGTATCCAAACCATTCGAGCACAGACTCTTCTGCTTTCTTACACATGAAATGTTTAAGGAGAGAATGTGGCGTGTGGAGGAATGATCGGAAATGGAACGACAGGGCGAGGGGGAGGTGTGGTAGTATGCAAAGAGTTTTGTACAACCGCGCATCTCTGTGACCACATGTTGTCCCCAAGCATTTCATGTATGTGGATGGGGAGCTGTGGTTTCGGTGCAATGCGCATGACAGCTCGAGTGTGGATGTGAGCGGATGTGGTCTTTCTTCGTCTGTTTCCTGGCTGTAGCTCGCTGACGTGGGAAATGGCGATCAAATATATATATATATATATATATATATATATATATATATATATATATATATATATATATATATATATATATATATATATATATATATATATTCTTGGAAGCCAGTTAAATGGTAGAAGGTTACTTAGAGTAATGGTAATGTAAATGACACTTGATGAGCAATAACTAACTTTTTTTTTAGTTTTACCTTTTTTATGAGCATTTTTGTGTTCATTATTGCTGAAAATATTTAAATTACTTCTTTATCTGTGCGTAAATATACCGTACTGTCATAACGGTTGGCAAGTTGTCGCTTACAAAAACTGGTCATGTTGGGATCGTCTTGTCATGACCCGTACACAGACGTATATAGATAGAAATATTTTACCGCATATATATATATATATATATATATATATATATATATATATATATATATATATATATATATATATATATATATATATATCTCAACAAGGGCTCTGCAGTTGCTTGTAGGCCTGATTCCTTAAGACAGAAGAGTCATTAGAAGAAGGAAAGGAGGGAAGAATTATGAGAATTCCTCAGTTCAGCTGTTCGCAGGATAGAGGAGGCATCGTAATAACGGCCAGTCCTCGAGTGGACTGTCTCCACACAGCAACTGTGGGAAACAGCGATCAGAAACGTGCCTTAGGTCCAAACCCCTTTTGGGGTTGGGACACATACAGACGGCTCACGAGGACAGACGCAAAAATGATATCTGTAGACCATAGAAAAAACAGCAAGGATTTTGGTGTCTTTCTAGTTAACAGAGAGATGGAAGAGGAGACACCCCGGACATGCAGGCAGTACTCCACACTAAAGCAAAAGAAAGGCTTTATATATGAAATATCTTCTTTTCTGTAGAACAATACAGTACAGCACCGCCAGCTTCTGGGAACTAGAGTTTGTGATATTGATTGTGTTGGGGGATTTTGTGACAGAGTGAAGGATATGGTTATGCCCAGCAAATCTATGATAATAACACAACTTTCAATTGTTGTGTTTTGAAAGTGAGCAGTGGGAAGAAAGATTGATTCTGTGATTGATGTATCGGAAGACATTGTTTTAGCTCTGTGATTCAACCAGGTTATTGCTACACCATTATGAGATATAGCACAGGTTCGATGAAATGGGCACCTAGCTTAGGGTATGGGATATATATATATATATATGTATATATATATATATATATATATATATATATATATATATATATATATATATATATATATATATATATATATATATATATATATCTTTCCCTGGGGATAGGGGAGAAAGAATACTTCCCACGTATTCCCTGCGTGTCGTAGAAGGCGACTGAAAGGGGAGGGAGCGGGGGGCTGGAAATCCTCCCCTCTCGTTTTTGTTTAATTTTCCAAAAGAAGAGACAGAGAACGAGGTCAGGTGAGGATATTCCCTCAGAGGCCCAGTCCTCTGTTCTTAACGCTACCTTGCTAATGCGGGAAATGACGAATAGTTTGAAAGAAAGATATATATATATATATATATATATATATATATATATATATATATATATATATATATATATATATATATATATATATATATATCATGCCTTCCTCATCGATGATTGCCTACCACCTAAGAAGAGAGAGAGAGAGAAAGAGAGAGAGAGAGAGAGAGAGAGAGAGAGAGAGAGAGAGAGAGAGAGAGAGAGAGAGAGAGAGAGAGAGAGAGAGAGAATATTACCTTTTCGTACCATCTTCGCTTTAATACGTACCTTTGAACAACGAAGCATTTCCTAATGACCCAGCCGAAGCACCGAGATAAAAACTCGTAAAAACTAATAAACCTCACAAACATGATAAATAAATGGCCATAAAAACGGAGGCCACATCATAAAAGAGATACAGGTCGACCCCGCTAGCACGAAATATGCTTTTGAAGCTCGGCCTCTCCTGCTGACGACCAATTGGATCGTTAAGGTACATCAGTATATCATCCCCAGAAGAATCTGCGTATCATACATCTGTTAACGGAATAAGAAAATAGGAAACAAGAGCGGTTTCAGTCTGGGGTCCCATCTCCCGTTTTCTTCGAGAGGTCTTCGCCAAATGTAATAAAAAAAAGGGTGTAGTCGCCGCTTCACTCCACCGTCCTGTGTTCACTTCCATTATAATAATATTAATCAGACCTGCGCCAGTGTACAGTGAACAGAAACATGGCTGACCGTCCCCGAGTTTGGAGTCTGTAATCTGACGGTTCATAATATAGATGCAGCTTCTGGAGGGAGAGAGGGAGGGAGGGAGAAAAAAGAGAAATAAATCAGAATACAGTTCCTATAAATCAGAATAATCTTTTTATCTCGGCCATGAAACAGTGTAATCTTGGATGTGGAAAGATTGAATATATATATATATATATATATATATATATATATATATATATATATATATATATATATATATATATATATATATATATATATATAGTGCACTCTCATTTACAAAAATCTGTAAATCGAGGTGGAGGGACGTGTAAATCAACCAGGCTCTTCCGTAAAGATATTATGACTCTCTCTCTCTCTCTCTCTCTCTCTCTCTCTCTCTCTCTCTCTCTCTCTCTCTCTCTCTCTCTCTCTCTCTCTCTCTCTCTCTCCGGCAGTAGGTGGTAGGCAGCCACCGACCAGGGAGTTGTGTTACCGGCAAGACTCGCCTGTTTACCGGGAGGGTTAGTAGTGACAAGGGGCCAGCCAGAACTTCAGTGGCTTTCAAGCGTCACTCCTTTAACCCAGATAGCTGTCTTTTTATCTGTTTCACCACCCACACCCGAGCTGATGCCTTTCAGTCCATTGACGAGCAATCTTTGCTTCTCATACATGATACCTAACATTTTCCTGCTGTGAGCACTACCAGCTAACCTTTTTTTTTGGGGGGGGGGGCAAAATCTCGTCACGTGTAATCTTTATCTATCTTTATTCTATCTGTCTATCTATCTATTAATCTCTATATGTCCATCTATCTGCCTATCTTTCCATCCCTCTTTCTTCTTCTCTCTTCCCCATTTTCCTTTTCTCTCACCAGCCCTCAGTGCGGAGTTGGCACACGCCTCGGGACCCCAGATGACAGGGGAGGAGTACGTGGAAAAAAAAAAAGAAGAAAGAAGTCTTCAATGACCTATGACATCATCAAGATATGCCATGAAAATATTTGCTCTGAAAAACTGCAATTAATACTTCCCGTTACAGATGTGGGCGGTATTGGAGGGGATGGGTTGGAAGCGGGGATCATTTCTCGACATGTCTGAGGCATTGGTGTGGCCGACGTGACGCTCCAGGTGAGTGCCGGTGTGATGCAGTCAGAGCAGAAGATGAGTAAGAATTGTCGTCATGATCAGAGAGGGTTATGCTTCATCATCCGTCGCTGAGTTAGTTTGTCGCGTGTGGCACAGCAGGTTTCAGATGGTCGCGTCGCGTGGCACAGCAGGTTTCAGATGGTAGTGGAGCGTGGTACAGCAAGTTTCAGATGGTCGTGGTGCGTGGCGCAACAAGTTTCAGATGGTCGCGTCGCGTGGCACAGCGGGTTTCACATGGTCGTGTCGTGTGGCGCAACAAGTTTCAGATGGTCGCGTCGCGTGGCGCAACAAGCTTCAGATGGTCGCGTTGCGTGGCAAAGTTTCAAATGGTGTTGTCGCGTGGCTCAGTAGGTTTCAGACGGTCTTTGATCATGAAGGTGTGAGCGACTACGACACTTGACACGAAAGTACGATTATATAAGCACGAAGGTACGATGACCCTTCAGCATGATGATAGTGCTACACTTAACCTTATAGATCAAGAGAGCCAATCCTCCTCATTTGTCTTCTCTTTTCCTCTTTGTTTGCTATAATTAGCAGAATAAATGAGATCTCATCTCATTAGTAACTTTAGTCTCCACAACTCCCTCAGTATCAGGCACATTTTTTCCCTCTAATTCCCTGAGTCCAGAACAATTCTATAAGTGTAGTAATATCATCAACAACACAGGAGAACATTGTTGTGTCCCGTGACTTACATCCGAGGAAGAAAGAAAGAGAAACTGATTTATGTACGCACACATCATGTGTATCTTGTCTCGGATACGTTGGAGGACCAAACAAATAATTGTAGGAGGTGCGACAGTATCAGTGACTCCCTCTGTAGCATCTTACAGCTAGAGTCTAACTTCTGAATATTTCCGGAGTGAAATAATCCCGGGAATTTGTGAGAGCCACGCAATGCGGGTTGCCCACTTCCCTCCCTCCCTCCCTCGGTGACGTCACAAGGGGGTGGACCTGACGCGTACTCTGGTGCCAGATGCTAGACATGTATGTCCCTTCCTCCGCCTCTTGTGTGGAAAACTTCATATTCACACCCACGGCACAACGAGCCACTGACATCCTTGTCAGTCCCCGCCATTAATTTAATGCAATATCTCCATTAGCATGAGCTGTGAAAATATTCTGTGTAAATACTTGGCCGCGCCAGCCAAGTGCTTAATCTTGCCCTCGAAACTGTGGCGTTTAATTTTATGTTAACATGTAACTTGTGATCTGTACACGAGGGCTGAGGTTGTTATGATGGTGAACGATAAGCCAGCTGGCTCTCTTTCTCTCCTCCCATGGAGTCCTCACTGACTCTTCTGTTCACCCTCGTCTTGTCCAGAAATATTGTGACATATATAGTATTTTCGTCTATCGTGTGGCTAAACACGCGTAGATATACATGTTAAGTATATCTATGCGTCTATCTAGTGATCTGTTTACACACACACACACACACACACACACACACACACACACACACACACACACACACACACACACACACACACACACACAAGCATACTTTCGGGGAATATGAGTGTAGAACCCCCTTCCAGTATCGTACATAGAGGTAGCCCCCCTCAAAAAAAAAGAAATTTATATATATATATATATATATATATATATATATATATATATATATATATATATATATATATATATATATATATATATATATATATATATATATACACGAATGTAGTGCATATAAATGGATATGAAAGTAGGCACATCTGTTACTATCAATCCTGTGACAGTCCAAATATCGTCCTGGACACACAGCCAATGGGTAATTATGGTCTGGGCTGCAGTGGCCAGTCTGGGGAAACACGGAACCATACATATTCAGTGACGCTGTGAGTGCTAACGACCATGGAAACCTAACTACTCAGTAAATACCGTAATGATTACAGTGGCTTAATCTTCCTGCACGATAGGACACCCACTTCTCCATCACGGAGCAATACAAAGCGATCTTTACAACACTATGCTTGGTGGATGGACTGGTGGGTGTAGGGCATCATAATGTGTAGGCATGTTCTGCATATCTGTCACCCGTGGATAGCCTCTTCTAGGATACATCCTACTAAGGGATAAAGTGTCCTCTTCTAAATCTTCAAAAAGTTAAGGAATTGACGTTCGCAACCACGGGGAAAATGTCAAGAATGAAGCTATGGCAAAGACAATAGATAATGTTTGTCTTATTTGCATTAAGTATTTACACGACCCTTTCCAGCTCCAGTCCCATTGCCAGCGGTTGATGACGTAACAAACTGACGTCCACGATCAAGATATACTGCCAGAAATGAATGACGTGAAAGTAGATTGAAATGTCAGGTATGTAGTACAGTACGTGTGAAGCTACTGAAAGAAGCTTAAAACTGGGATAGCATTTAACTGCTCTTTCCAGGCAGTTACATAATGCAGGGAAAGTGACACAGGGTTGGATGTTTGCCAGTGTAACGCCGATAATTAGAATAATGATGAGTAATAAGTCCCATCACGGAAATTATCGTTCTGTTAGACCTGACGTCCGTAGCTGGCAACCATATTGAAGCCATCATCGAAGGCCAGATTATAAATCAGGTGGAGAATCACCCTTGATTAACGACGAGCAGCGTGGTTTTCGACACAGTCGTTCATGTCTGACTAATTAGCTTGATTTATTTCATGATCTTAAACATAGATGATAAAAGTAAAGTAGTTGATGTCAATAATTTAGATCTTCAGAAAGCAAGATAGAATCTTGCATCTAAGATGACGAGCAAAAGTTCAGTCACTTCGCTCAGATGGGGTTGTACATTGGTGTTTAGGAAATCGGTTGACTGGCCGTCCACAAAAAGGAGTGATATACGGTCGAACCTCACGGAATGGTTAGACGTAACAAGTGGTGTGCCGCAGGGATCAGTCTTGGGACTAATTCTTTTTCTGATGATTATCGCTGATAGTGATAATGGACTCTGCTTGTAAGGTATCCAAATTAGCAGACAAGAACTAATCTGTGAAATAAAGCTACGACAGATATTGAACGCATGTAACTGTAAGCTGACATAAATTCATAGACTGGGTTTACGCGTAGCAAATGAATTTCCATGAATACAGTTTTACAGATGGGTGGTAGAAAGTCTCAGTATATTCGCTCTTAAGCTGGTTAACGCAAATGAGGATGAAAGACATATATGTAATAATTTTCAGTGACTTTAAAGGTGAAGAAGTGGTACGTAGAGTCACTGAAAAAGGCGACCTGTCTTTCAGATTTCATAGATATGACAATCGAATTTAAGTCAATAGAAATGAACCTCACTCTTAAGGTATTTCTCCCACCATGACCGATTTCATCAGTTTTGGTCGCACTTCTTAAAAAAAAAAGAAAAGAATGCATACATGGACGAGCTACCAAGATCATTGCCAGATTTAAGGAACAAATGCTTTGGGAGCCGTGCACACGACCCTTACTTACCTAGCTTAGTGAAGAGAAGGTTAAGAGGTGGGCGGATGCAGGTAGTAAAGATGATTATCAGGCGCTTTGGCAGTCTTGGTCTAAGCAGCCATTGGAGACAGCATCAATCTGATGGTTTTCTCTCGTGGGCAAACATTTTCCTCCGAATGATGCAAATCACCACCACCATCACCATCACCACCCCTGCCACCATCATCACCATCATCATCACCACCACCATCACCATCACCACCCCTGCCACCATCACCATCATCATTACCACCACTATCAACATCATCATCATCATCATCATTATTATCGGCCTTCTGTTGGTCGACAGCAGGATCCACGGGGGAAAGGAGGAGGAGGAGGGGATAGAGGAGGGTGTGGGGGGATGTTGGTGGTGAGTGACGCACGAACAAACCGCTGCTGTTATTCTTATCTTTCCTTCCCCTGAGTCAGAGGGTAGTCACTCACCCGCCAGTCTCGGGGGGTTGTGGGGGGACACCCCAGCTTCCCCAGATCTGCCTTGGCTCTTTATTTAACCCAGATAAGAAGTACAGACTTCAGGTCTGCAGGGTTTATGACTAGACAGAGTGACGACAGGGTTCAGTGCATATCATTACTGTACTATGTAAATGCCTTTTAAATGAGTGATCGATATTCCCAGTTTCTCATATATAATTTCTTTTTACTGGTTTACTCAAGAGTGTGGAGGATGATAAGTGTGTCTTACATATGATGATAAGAAAAATAGGTTTGGAGGCTTGTGGAACGATACATGAGCAAAAGATACGAAAGATTATTAAAGATTCGTGGACACGATTGAAAATGTGTTGTTGAAAGTAGCTGTAAATGTTGAGAGTGCGTGTAAATATGGGTTGAAATTGTGTAAACACAAGGCAATGAAATGAGGGTGTAAGTGTGGGATGCAGAGAGATGGTGTGATAACTGGGTCAGAAGAGCTGGAAGGAGTCAGGAGTGGAGAGAGAGGTAGGTGTTGGCGGGAGCTGTAGGGAATGGGTGGAAGAAAGGAGAGGATTGAAGGAGGCAAGGGTGGGTGGAGGAAGAAGACTTTGAAGGGAAGTAGAGAGAGGGAGAAATGGAACGGTGAAAGAAGCCGTCGAAGGAGGTAGGAAGCAGAGCCTCTAGCCTCTTCCTGACCGTTGCAGCAGAGGCGACCGTGGCTCAACAGTTAAGGTCATTAAGTCTGCCGGCAGCCTCACATCCATTAAGAAGTCTTGGTCAGTGGCTGGAACGGCAAGACACGGCCACTACAAGCCTATGGAACGGAAAATGAGCGTCTCTGCTGGTAACACACGCCCCTCCGACGAACGTTGACGGTGAAGCAGACATGCAATTTCCACATCTGGCGTCTACTCTTGCCAGCTATGGAGTACGATGACTCCCTTTCATCTCTATCGACCTCAGCCAGCATCATTAGTAGATATATTTCGTCCCTGAGCATTTATCAAGGAGTCGTGGCTGGATTGTTTTTCTTTTTTTGTGGGTGGGTGGCACTGGAAGTTGGGCGGTATTGCCTAAGTGACACAATCTATTCTGTGCAATCACTCGACGAGTGACATTATTGGCTGACTGACACCACCCTTTGTGTCAGGCCAGTAGTTGGGTATACTGTCGGGGTAAACTAACGTGGATGTCAGTCTTCATGATGGGTGCTCGGGGGCCCACCGAGCGCTCTGCCTGCCCACTGCTGACACCTTCCACGATGGGACACTTTCTTCCTTGCTTTCACAACAAGTGAGTTAGCGGGACGACGACGGACGACAGTGCAACAAAATATGCCCATCCTGCTGAAGCTTGTTCCCTCAGAGGTTCACACTGCATAAACAATGAAATATATTCGCCATGTGTTTGACATTAGATTTAGGTATTTGGCAAGATTTCGACAGGTACGCGAAACATATACCTGATAGCCTGTACCTTCAAGAAATCACTGAATAAAGAGTGATATATATATTTTGCTATATGTTTGATATCAGATAGTAGGTTAGTCTTGATAACGTGCATGAAACTTGCACTCATCTTAGTTGCCATTATCTAGACCTTCTCTGTTAGTTCTTTGTGGTTCTATAAGTGCAGTGACCAAACTTGTGAAGAAAATTCTATCTCTGGCCTTATGTGCAATGTGAGCAATTTGCTGAATATTTCCTTTTCCGTAGACTTGAATGCATTTCTGATGTACGTCAACAGGCAGTGTGTCTATTTTACTCTTTTTCTCTGGCGATTATGTCGACTCCCACGTCTCCCTCACACACACAGTCCTGCAACCTGGTTTCCACTTGATGATAGCGAGGCCATCTTTCGCTGAATCTTTCGTCTCATTACATATACTTGGGCTGAATTTCGTCAACCATCCACCAGACCAACTTCGGAGTTTGGCAAGGTCCCCTTTTGAGATAATGCAATTCTCCTCAGTTTTTACCTCTTCATTATCTTGGCATTATCCGCAAACATATTCAGGTAAGAGACCAATCCTTCTGGGAAGCCATTTACATAGATGAAGAAGAACAATGGTACCTGAACAGAACCCAGCAGCACGCCAATGGTGACCTCAACCCATTTCGAGATGGCTTCCCTGACGTGCGTCCTTTGTTCCCTCCTACTAAGATAATCTTTCATCCAGCGAAGGTTTCCTCCCCTTATTCTTGCCTGAAGATCTGGCATCTTTATAGATCTCCTTTGTGGCACAGTGGCATATGTTTTCTCGCAGTCTTGATACAGATATTTCGCCTAGACTTCTCTTTTGTCCTCAACGAAGTTTACCCTCACAAGGTCTAAATGGAGCGTTACACGTGACCAACATTTCCTGCCTGGAAGCGTATTTGCTCTCACTTAGGTACTTTTTCCTCCTTAAGTAGCCGTCCATATGACCATCTCTTCCGGTACTTTGCCGACCTCACTCGTCAGGGAGAGAGATCTGTAATTCCAAGCGAATCCTCCCGGTCTCCTTCCTCAAAGACAGATGTAACGTTTACCCTCTTGCATTCCCGTGGCACTTTACATTTTTCCAGTGACGCATTGAACAGCGTTTCAAGTATCCATTTATCAGTCAGTTCCGAGGGATGGATGAACAGCTGGGTTGGCTGTGGGCCAACTACTGAGCCTAGGATTCGAGCACAGGTGGGCCCGTGCGTGAATCGTAACGTCGCTAATCATTACAGCACAAGAGGTGTATGCCTGAGACCAACTCGCCTTGATCCGAATATACATGCAAATTAACCTAAGAGTTGCAGCGTGTCCTCACAATAAGTTCTATTTCAGAGTGATGGATACATTATTTTCCTTCATCATATATCAATCAATACTGCCATTAAGCTGAAATATGGAACTACGAAGAATAATCGTTCTTGTATGCCATAGATTGCTGATATGAATCCTGCCCAAGTGACGAAGAGACACAGAATACGAAAGAGAATATAGGAGGATTGATGATATGTTTTCCAGTAATATAGGAGAAATGTAGCAATAAGCCCACGCAAGACTGCGGTCTTGCATTCGTAGCAACTCCTCAACATTTGAATATAATCAGAAATGGTCGTGAGATATTGCGCTCGCTCTGGCGTGAAGGCCAGAAGCACACCTACAAATTAGTTGGGGGGAAGAAACTTCAAGAAACTAAGAGAAAATATTATTCCGCGTGGCAGTGAGCAAATATTTGACCATCAGTATCATAAATCTAACCCCAGGGCTAACAAAACGCGCCCCGGGCTTGCACACACACACACACACACACACACACACACACACACACACACACACACACACACTGAACAACCCAGCAATATACCAACCGTCATCTAATAATGATGTATTCCTTCCCTGCTGGGAAGATAACGAAGGATTGATCACACTTAAAGTCCTCGCCGTCTGCATCCGGCGTAGGAGTACTACCACAGAGAACCTCGGTGATGGAATATGATTATTTCTTGCTTGGAGAAGTGATGACAGGATCCATCCACTCCGTGTCAGGCGTAAGACATATACCAAAGACCAGACACACATAGACGTGATTCCTGGTTAACTCCCTTAAGATCTGCTACAGTGTGTACCCCTCCAGAGTCAGAAGGGTGGGAGGGAAACGCGCGCCCTGGCTCTACTAGCATTTGGCTGGAAGTGAAATGAAGACTTCCAGGAAGAGAGGACTCACGGGGGGGAGAATTCCAGATAAAGAGAAAGACTGAGAGTTAATGCAAAGACCAGCGTGCTGTGTGTGTGTGTGTGTGTGTGTGTGTGTGTGTGTGTGTGTGTGTGTGTGTGTGTGTGTGTGTGTGTGTGTCCCTCACACAAGCAAGTATAGTATCGTGACCCCAGTATCAGGTCTCGGCTGACAGTGATTGTCACCACCTGCGCCACATCGACAACAGCATTACGATATCGACATTTGTTTTTCATTTTCGCGAATTCTTTTGCAAAATCCTAAGCTCGATTTTTTTTTTACTCTCCTCTCTCTTACTACACTAATATCTGAGCACCTTACCTCTTCCACTGTCACAGTCACCCCGAAAGGATCCAGTGGTCTGTTCCTCACTGAATTCCTTCGTATTGATTTGAATCCTCTGTATCAGATTCAGCCGTGAGATACATGTCATACGTACTTGAGACTTTTATCCCTAAAGAACTGATCTCTTCTTGGTTACGCTTGAAATACGAGGCCAACTTTACTGGCTGATCCATATCTCCTGACCGTTACAGAGTCTCGTAACAGAATGACGAGTTATATCTTAAACTGTTGAAACACGAAGGTACTGCCCGTGAACCCGTCAGTACGACCCTCGATCACGGCAGTACGACCCTAGTCAGAGGCCAGGCACATTATATCCAGAGGGTCGAAACGTTGTCTTCAAGGGCTCCGTGTCTCAGGTGTTCTGTGTCTCATCTTGACGGTGAGGAACAGAATGAAGCAGCTGGTAATGGTTGATAACCTCGAGGGACTGTTGCTGGCAGGACTACCACGGGTGCCATGAACTCAGAACACTAATACTCTTGAGCTAACGAGAGTGTCTTCAGCTCACAACACAAGCCATGTAGAACTGTCGCCGTTGTCTTCAGCTCACAACACCAGTACTTCTCAACCATCACGAGTGTTTGAAACTCACAACAATATAGACTTAGAGTTACACAAGTTCATACTTAATTTCTGTGTAAGTTTTAGCAGGACATGGTATGATACCTTGATAAATCAAGATCATTTTCGTGAACTGATACTAAATTCCACAACAAATATATTACATACTTGCTGTAACCACTTGTAGAATTTTCGCTAGGCATTTCTAGAACCCAGTGGTTCCCCAAATTCATTATTCATGTTAGTGCACAATCCATCTATGTTCATATTTCTTGATAACTGTATAATATGTATATACCCTGTGATATATTTGCACTCCTCCTATTACTGCCAATCATTCGTTGTTTTATCCTCCTAACAACTCAATATTTTCAATATTTTCCTCGGGTCTGTCATCACAATTATCACCAGGGCTTGTTTGTCTTGGTATTTTCCCACTTTGTATTGTAAATTACTAAGCAAATAACTTAAAAGAATAATTGGCTACTGGTGTTGCGTGTGCCCATTATCTACATTCTTTCATCAAATTCAGAGATTATGACGTAGTTGGACTGTTTTATATATATATATATATATATATATATATATATATATATATATATATATATATATATATATATATATATATATATATATATATATATATATATATATATATATGAGGTTAGTTGCGATTAGGTTCTAAGATTTCTCTAATTATGTTTAGTGAGTCAGGAAAAAAGAGGTGTGTATTGACAAATCATCTAATTCAAACAATCCATCATTAAGGCTCAAAGGTTTGTACATTTTTTGATTAAGCAAGACTCCACAATCAGTGTGTTAGCTTGACAAGCACATCTATATACAGTCTTGGCTCTGTCCCAGTCAATTATATGATAGCGATCTCTTACACGTCTGAAAAGCTCGCTTGACTCCGATCCAGTTCTAATATTGTACATGTTCTGGCTAAGTCTCCTTTCCTAATTCCTTTCCTGTTTGTCCAATTTATATTTCCTGATAACGCTTGCATGCTTGTGTACATTTTTAGCTGATTTTTGTTTTGTTCTCTTCAGCCGTTCCTCTTGAAGAGTTGAAGTGGTTTTGAAAGTAAACGAAAGCTTGAGAGCTGGACTTACGTTCCACGTATATATATATATATATATATATATATATATATATATATATATATATATATATACAAGAATGTTTGTGTGTGTGTCTGTGTGTGTGTGTGTGTATCAAGTCATTACATAGTACCCTCCTATACACACAACGTCCTTCGACAACCTGCACTTTACCTCTGTAGGGAGAGTGTCCACCCATATCCACTCCAGCAGTGTAGACCAAAGCCCATACCTAAACTCATCTCGACGTCCAGACTCATACCAACATTTTATACCCATACCCACACCATTCAGTACCCATACCCACCATACCCATGCTCATTCCCAGGGCCTACAACTGCGCCCCCACCCACAGATCCCTCCCCCTTACGCACACACACACACACACACACACACACACACACACACACACACACACACACACACACACACACACACACACATCTACAAATCACAGATGTCTCATAGCTGCCCCCTACATCCTAGGATAAACATCTACAAGCCATATTTCCGATATCTGCATCAGAATGTTTGTTGTACAATGGTGCACTAACCAGTAGCTCTCTCTCTCTCTCTCTCTCTCTCTCTCTCTCTCTCTCTCTCTCTCTCTCTCTCTCTCTCTCTCTCTCTCTCTCTCTCTCTCTCTCTCTACCATTCCGTGTCATTCCGTCCCTCTCCTACAACCCTTCATATCACCTCCCCTCACTATTGTGGACCGCAGGTAATGCTTTCTTCTTGTATTTTAAGAATGTGCCACTTTCACCTAAAGGAGCGCCCCGCTCTGTTAAATGCCCTCCTTATTGTTAAGCTGGCGTAGATCATCATTACTCCTCGTCTGCTCCGACCCGTCTCCCCCCTCCGCCGCCACCACCAGGCGCACACCAGCCCCTCAGGTCAGCCAACACAAAGCGGCACTCGTATAACATCCCTGACATCACCCTCCTACCCGGTAAAAACATCCGCCTATTAGACAAAAAAAAAAAAGAAGAGGTGAGGGAGGGGGGCATCAGATATACGAAGACATATAAAAGTTTAAGAGATGTTATCTCCGCGACCTCTAAAGAACTAACTAACTACTGGCCTGCCCGTACAATCGTCGACCACACGAACCCTTAAGAACCCAGAGTCTACGAGAGGGATACAAAATAGACGCTCATTTATTGCGTCCACTGCTCTATCATTACCGGGAAATAAATGCATGATAAATTGTGGCCTCTTTACAGGCAGTGCCGATCATTAAGTTAATTGGTGAGGAGCGTGAGCTCCGCCAGTTTCAATATTCGTCTCTAAAGCTCCAAACCTGAGCTGCACATCACCCCGGGAGTCATCTGTGGTCGGGAGCTTCCCATTGTTCGTCGTGTGTGGACGGCTTTTCCTTAGGTGTATTACTGACACTGTTTGTGGAGGTTTGTCGTTTGCTTTGTCTGGGGTTTCATGCTGCATGTCTGTGGTTTGTCGGTGGTTTTGTTTGAGGTCTAATCATACCACTCTGAGTGGTTTGTCCGTGGTTTTTGTCTCGGGTCTAATCACAAAGGAATAATGAAGGAATTCAAAGAGCAACAGACCACAGATCGTGATAGTGGAAGATATCAGAGAGACTCACAAGTTTGTGTGGGAACAGTAGAGAGGCACACAGATGTTTCAAAGACAACATAAAACTGCAGACTTTTCATGTAATTGAAGGTGGCAAGAATTATGTCAGTTTGTGGACATGATATGAAGTATTCATCCAGCGTATTCGTAAACATAGCTATCGTGCTGCTTTCAACCACTGTAACTGGTAAATCATTCCGTATGTGAAGGATTTGTTGAAGCAAAAGTACTTCGCTTCATTCGAGGACAAACATTTTCCCACGAGTTTGTGTCATTATCACGAGTGAAATCAGATGATGAATCAAGCCTTTGGTAGAGGCTTCGATCGAGATCATGGAAGCCTCTGATGATCTTGAATACCTGTATCAGATCACCTCTCAACCTCTTCTCTAAGGTAAATACAAGTCACTTTGGCGGGTCTCATGGGATTTATTTCTGTCCGGGAATCATCGTTGTAGCTTGACTTTTTCCTTATTTTCCTTTTATTGAGCTTGACAAAATTCGTACAGTAGTTCACCTTATCACTTTTCCTTTTGATATGCAAAACTTTGCACTTACCGATATTAAGATTCATTTGTCTTCTAAGAGTCTCGTTTGTCTACGTCAGTTTGAAGCTGCCGACGTTAATATCAATAATAGGTTTACTTCCCAGCTTAATATCGTCTGCGAATTGGACATCTTACAATCCAGCGCCATTATCATTATCATTAATACACGTAGGAAAGAGAAACTGCACACCACTTGTCACGTCCATCCACTCTGAGGCTTGACCATTAATCACTCCTCTTTGTTTACGGCCACTCAACCTATTTCTTAACCACCCAAGTGCAACACCATCTATACCAAGTGACTTGACCTGACCAGGTAACCTCTGATGCAGGACTTTGTCGAATGCTTTTGGAAAAATCCAAAAAGATGACATCAGCAGTCTCGCCTTCATCGTACGTAGTGATTTATAAAAGAAATCAAGCAAATTTCTCAGGCGTGAGCGATATCGTCGAAAACCTATGTTGAGACTCGCCCATCAAGTGATGGTCCTCTAACTGGTTTACAGAGTCGTCCTGAACGATGGTTTCCACAAGTTTCTCAACAACAAACTTAAAGCTGATTGGACGACAGTTTCTAGGTAGTGAGTCATTACCATCCTCTGTATTTCCTCCGTCGTGAACATCTCTCTCTGGTCCAGTGGTACTTGTATCTGCAGTGCAATGTAACCATTACCATTCTTACACCACCAAAACTATGATCCACTTCTGCCAGATACCAGCGGTACACTATGATCATTACATACGTTCCACCCCTCTCACAGTCAGCATAATACAGCAATACAGTACATCATCTGCTATCACTGGTCCACCGGTGAAAAAGTATTACCTTCTATTATTCACCAGAGTAAGCCATTCACGCTTATCAAATCCATTGTTTGTAATTTTACTGTTCCACACTTATTCCGTCATTATCAAACAATGCCAACAGTTTGGTATAAAGTTCTCAGGAGAATATTAGGTTTCCAAGAACTAATGCAATCAAGGAAAATTTCCTGTAAATTGATCATTAACAGAGAAGTGTATACTTACATCTTAATAACAGGATTGAAAGTATAATTAATTCCTTCATTATTAACAAAGGAAAGTACGAGAGAAGTTGAAGAGTTATCATTTCAAAGCAATCGCATATCTACATAGATGAATCAATGTATATATATATACTCGGGTATTTCAGTAGTATTCCAGTAACTCCTGTCACCCTTTTGATAAGAGAGAGAAAAAAATTCAACGAATAAAGTGCCCGGATTCAAGACGGAACTGGGAGAGCCATGGCCTCAACTGGACCCGTCCTTCAGAGAATAAAACGTTAAGGAAATCCTAAAAGTTTGAAAGCAGCATTATCCTGAACTGATGAAGGCAATCATGGTAATTGCACAGTGGCTGGCGTAATAATTGTCAAGGCGCCGAATGAAGGTATATATTTATCTTGACACTCCGGGGGCGTCTTGGTCTGAGTAGACGTAAAACGAGGCAGCGGTAGGATAGTCGGTCGGCTGGCAGCGTGGTAGGGCGTGGTAGGGTAAATGACCTGGTCGCAACATTCCAAAGTTAGATCAAGACTTAGAAAGTCAGAGGATGGCTGGCTGGCTGCCTGGCTTGGATGGGTTCTGGATAGGGAGGGACAGCAATACTGGGAGGGGTTGAGGCGTTACTTGACTGGCACTTACGAAGACTGTGTTGTTGTGAACTTATGACACAACAGATCCTGATGAACCTCTTTACAAGAAGAAGCTTCCAATGTCGTTTACAGAACTGTGTTAATGATGATGATCATAAAATTTTTTTTACATCACTTACACCCGAAAAAGAGGTAAACCAAATACACAAAATGCACAAAATACACAAAATATTGAGGCCTTAGCAAGGATTGTTAGGGTTAAAAATGTGAGTCTTTACTTAAACACTGGGATGACAGTCTACAGATTAATGATGGCCTTTACAATGGTTGGGACGGGGCTGTTCTTGTGGTCGTCGGGAGCAGTATGAATGGGTTCGATAAGACTGTGTTGCCCTACATCAACTCTAGGACGAGGTGATCTCCGAGGGCATGAGATGACGGTGGCGGACAGTTGTGCAGTAGCTTCTTCCCAGACGGTCGGGTGAGGTGGTGGTCGGGGAAGAAAGTATTTCACGTCACCGAAAAGGGATCAAGTTCCTTGTTTATCATAACTAATTCTCATTCTCTTTCCTGAGGCCATGAAGACCTTGCTGAAACTAGAAGTGCTTCCCCTTCTTATATACTTTATACACCCATATATGTATGTATTCTCTCTCTCTCTCTCTCTCTCTCTCTCTCTCTCTCTCTCTCTCTCTCTCTCTCTCTCTAGATATATATATTTCTGGTGAATTATGCATGTAAACCCTACATAGAAAACACGGTTTTCCGGGCATTTACGGAGTATTTCAAAAACAAAAAGATAAGCGACACAGCTTGTGTCACCTGTAACCCTACAGAACCATTAGAAGTGTTCCTCTTGACTACTTCCTGCTTAGTCTTCCAAGTCACCCCACAAGTGTTTACTTAATGTCTCTACATCCGAGACCCCCTTATCGTCAACCCTTCTCCCTCCTCCTCCTCCTCCTCCTCCCATCAGCTCTCGCCTCATACCACTACCTCCTCCTCCTCCTTCCCCTCCTCCGCACCCAACCCCAGTCCATCCCCTCCGCCAGAACCCCACTTGTTGTAATACACTGCACACGATAAAGACACCCACCCTCCATAAGACCTCGTGTTGTATGCTGAAGCTGATGGAAAATAAACCTTACAGGATATTTTTTTCTCTCTTTTTTTTGCCCCCCTTTGGAGGCGAGGTCTCAAGTATTTGTCTAGTGCCAAAATCGCAGACAGACAGACGTGGGAGTTTTTTTAAAGCTTTCCTGTTACTCGCGATCTTGACGACAAATGACGTAATTACTCAAGTTTCAACTACTGCCGCGAGGGAGATTATGGTGACGCGAGGGAGGGGTGATGGTGAACAGGTCGTCGTGCGGATGGTGATGATGGTGAAGGTGGTGCTGGTTGTGACGTTATTACTGTTGATGGTGATGGAACTCCTAAAGATGGTGATGGTGGTCAACTCGAGTGGCAGTGATGATGTAGGTGGAGGTAACGGTAGAGACAACGGTGGTGGCAGCACCTGCCGTTGTTCTGTTGGTGGTTGTGGTAACTGCTGGTTGTAATACTCCCGGTTTTTGACGGGATCGTGGCAAAGCTTCTTTTTTTTTTGAAGAGCTTGGCTGAGGCGTACCTGATTCAGTGAAATACTTGAGGTGTGTAACCTCTTTGTCCAACCAATTTAACCTGTTGTATTGCATCGTTACTCTCGAAGGCTCAGGGAACTGTGGATTTAATATGAACAGGCATTACCGAAGTACGAAAAAAGTCTCGGGAGAAATAGCGTCGAGAGAAAAAAAAGGTTGAATCCTGCTCTGTTCTTTGGACTTCATGACCGGAGAGACATCGGTCAAGGGTTTTCGTAATAGATGACGCAGTCCTGGCCTGGTCCAGGGGGACGCATCAGGGGCAGGAAGGCCCATCAGCTGTGCACAGCCGTGGCCAGATGGGCTACCGTACTTCCTGAGACCTGGCTCGACCCCTTGTGGTGCCTAGTGTAGAGGAAGAGGATGAGTGCCACAAGTTTCACTCGACCCTGGTGGCTCCTGTGATTATACAACATCCCCATTCCCTCCCTCTTTTCAATTGTACCTCTGTCGTTTTGGGGAGCTTGTAGAAGCTACCTTGGGGTAGTTTCTGGGGGAGCCTACACCCCAAGGTAGAATAGGGAAGCTCTCGCAGTCTACGCCTATCTAATACAGTCTACCCCCAAGAGAATATGTCAGTGTCCGGGAAATCCCTAACTGGGAGATCCCCATGTCTACTGCGGGGAATTCCTATCATCTTTCCCCTTGCAGATTTATGCACTGACTTAGATACATGGGAATGATAGTCATAAACATATCAGTCTGAATATAACATATTTTATTTTTTCCCCCTGTAGGTATTTGTACGGGTCATCAAAACCGTAGAATATGATTATTTTTACCGTGGTATTCTTGATAACTAAGGCTGAACAGCGAGGACAAGTGCTTAGATAGACCAAGAGATAGATGTTCGTGAGAGAGATGGGGTAGTCAGATGTAGTGTGTTGAAGTAAATAACTTTGGATGTTATAGCCAAGTGAAGGCTAAGCCAGATCGGTGAAACACAACAACGTTAATCACCAGCAAGCTAGGCTGTGGTTCTGAGTCTCCCTGGCTGTAGTCACTAGTAATGTTCTTGCTGCTGTCAAGATGTTCCGCGGTATGTTGAGACAAGTCGTCCTTCGTCCCGCAGCGCTAAATGTAAAGTTTCCTGAGCACGTCGGAAATTAGCTGACGGCACGAAAGTAGCAGGTCCCACCACCCTTGGTATGATGGACTCATCTTGGTTCACTGAGGTGCCTGGACCCTCGTAGTATCTCTTCCAGGAGCCCAAGGTCAGCTGTCAAGTTCTCACACTCCGGGATAATCCTCATTTCCTATAAAAGTTCAGCATTATATCTCAAACGTATCCAGAAATGACTAAGCGTCCCTCTCACACTCAATATCCATTAAATAAGAAACAGCAAAAACTAAGAGACTGGGACCTTGTAGGGTACCAGTGACTAACCTTTACCGAGTCCGAAAAAGCAGGTCTTGACACGAGTGTGTCCACTGTCCCTCTCCGTTCGGGATATGTTCAGTCCTTCGCGATGGCCTTCGTTTCATCACCCCCGAGAAAAATCCATTTGCTTACCAGTTACGTGTAGAGGACAGTGCCACACACCCTCTGACAATCAAAAAATGAATTACAAAGTCCGCCCACACACCCGTCTCTCTCTCTCTCTCTCTCTCTCTCTCTCTCTCTCTCTCTCTCTCTCTCTCTCTCTCTCTCTCTCTCTCTCTCTCTCTCCTCCCGAGGCTGGTGCTCACCGTATCGTGTAAGTTCAAAGGATTGGCTATGCATGAGATCTTCCTCCCGAAGACTTGCTGCCTCTCATTTAAGAGTGGATTCTTCTTGGCAAGTACCCTCTCCATCTGCTTCTTGATTATCTCCTCCAGTACTTTACACACCACTCTTGTCAGTGATTCTGGTCTCGAGAGTATCCGTTCTGTGTGTGTGTGTGTGTGTATGTGTGTGTGTGTGTGTGTGTGCTGTCATACAAAAGAATAAAGACATGGTACGTATACACAAGGTTAAGAGACAGGGCAACAGGGTGTAAATCTCTCACCCCGTAACACATAAATGATAATCACAAATAGTGATCATACGCATTGACAAACACACACACACACACACACACACACACACACATACTATACGTACATATACGCTCCTATAAAACACACAGAGAGCGAGGCATCCACCGCCACCACTGCCTATAAAACACACAGAGAGCGAGACATCTACCTCCACCACTGCCTATAAAACACACAGAGAGCGAGACATCCACCTCCACCACTGCCTATAAAACACACAGAGAGCGAGACATCCACCGCCACCACTGCCTATAAAACACACAGAGAGCGAGACATCCACCGCCACCACTGCCTATAAACCCCAGGTCTCGCAGGGTTGACAATGCAGTCTTAATACTGGCGGTCCCGGTACCCCGTAACCTGCACGTCTCACGCTCTTCAGGACGAGAGTTTTATCCTCACTGTAAGTTATGCTGTCGCCTCCCGCCCAAGACCCGTTCATCCACACCCACAACCCTACCCACCCGCACCCGCCCGCCCGCCCGCCCTTTCGTCCTCCACCGCCCACAACCCTCAAAAACCAGCCTGTCTAAAGACAGTAGTCGAGGAGATCCATCGGAGTGTGTCGGGAGCGCGACCTCCGACAGGGGTCACTTGGCTCACACTATATATTACGGCGGAGGCCGGCACGCCCTGGTCGCTTCCCTCCCTAGCAAGGTGACCTGCCCGCGCCCCTCCTGCCATCTTCTGCTGCCGCTATGCACTCACTCCTGCTTGCTTGCCTGCCTGCTCCTGCTGATTGATGATGTTCAAGGATGCGCGTGTATTACTCTTTGCGTATTAATCGTAGAGAGAGCTGTACCACCATGTTGCCCCGTCTCTCAACACTGTAAATATATCATGTCAAATCATTAATATTATTGTCTAGCCGTAAGACCTTTTTACAACGCTCCTGCAGCTTCGAAGATGCGCTTCATACTCTGGAGCAGAGGAAGGTGGGCTCCTGTGAGGCAAGTTGGTCCTCGACGACGCTGTATTGTATCCGGTCGGTGACGGTGATACAGCTTCGAAGGGCACGACTTCTCGCTCGCGGTCTTTACTAGACGGCGATAGATATATATATATATATATATATATATATATATATATATATATATATATATATATATATATATATATATATATATATATATATATATGACGTAGTGTCTTACCTTACGCAAGGAACCTGCGTAACTTGACTTATTACCGTACTTTATAAGGTAATCGTAAAATTAACGTATTACCCAGCTTCATGCAAGGACCCCCGCAAAACTTGACATAGTACCCCAGCTTACACAAGAATAAACCTCATAACTAGATTTAAACCCTTTAAAATTTGACATATTACCCCATCTTGCACAAGGAAAACCCCCTCATAACTAGATTTATTACTTTATATAATCCCAGCGACCCACAGAACTTGCTATGATAATGTGTCGCTTGAGAAGGGAACAATACCAACAAAAGACGCTCATCTTGGCCGGCCACCAACATGTCCCCCTGCGCCATGTCCCGCCATTAAACACCATCTTCTCGTATGGCATAGAAGGAGGCATCCAGCTCGGTATTTTCCCGTCTTTGCTCTGCCCAGTCAGAATCGCACTCACACGCAATTAGTCCTTATTCACAAACACAATATGTCTATACAAGGCCGTCTGGGGCAGCGGACCATGCAGTGATGTTTGGGTGGGTGGTACAGCAAGGTAAAGGTAATGTTTAGCAAGAGTTTTTTCTCATTTTTTTTACCATGAACTCAAAGGGGGATATAGAACTGTGTCTCTCTCGGTGGACTGAGAAGAGGTGACTTATCGATGACCAGTACATTAGTGAAATATGTGATCATTTAAGAGCTAAAAACTGGGTGGTTATAGCGACCTTCGGCAGTGAGGGGAGAGATCATAACTGGTTGCAGGTTACAACTACTCTTGTAGCAGGAAGGAACAAGTGTCAGAGAGAGAGAGAGAGAGAGAGAGAGAGAGAGAGAGAGAGAGAGAGAGAGAGAGAGAGAGAGAGAGAGAGAGAGAGAGAGAGAGGAACATCTCCTTGGGTCACTGTGTGTAAGGGTTCAGACATCACCAGGCACCAGCTGCATTGATAAATGATCAGGAAACGTCGACTCAAAATATTATCTTCCTCACTGATAGACTTGGAAGTACAGGAGGAGGTATGATCATCCTCAAATACTTCCTGGAGTGGACTCCTCACTCAAGAGGTCGTCGTAGATGTATAGAGTCTGGTGAAAAGGAATTCCATCTTCCCGCCTCCTCGTTTTCTGCCATTGGTCGTATGTATGTATAACTGGTACATGGAGGGAACATCCTCACAACCATCCCAACCTGTGGTTCGCCACACTGTTCAGCTTAACAGTCTTTCACCTTCTTAGCTGCTCGTTTGCTACTCCTCACAGTAATTCTCTCTTTTTGCACAAGTTGTTCTGCTCCTACCATGTCGAGTTGCTCTACTGCGATCCATTTCCAGGGCACTTCCTGTGTACCATCATATGCTAACTGCTTCACTTCTCCCAGAACGCTATATCAAGTATACAACTGCTTTATAGGACAGGTTTTTCTCGTGTCTTGTACAAGACAGGTGGACCTTATGTGCTGTGCGAGATAAGTGCATCTCGTATACACATGACAGTATTTTTATCAACACACCATCATCATTATGGCACAATACACAACATGTTCATCAATACAACGTCATGATTACCACAGCCGTACACATTCAGTGGGAAGCGAGGCGTTCCGTTTATATGAGAGGAAAACTCTGTCAAACGGATTTTAAGAAAGAAAACGTACAAAAGTTGACGAAAAGAAAAAAACAAAACACCGGTGTTGCTTTCGCTCCTCAAAAGGCATTAAGTGAAACGAGTTGGTGAATAAAAGAGCATTGGCAGGGCGAGCCAACTCATGCAAAACGTTGCGATATTGGAATCCTGCACGGCACAAGGTCCTTAAGCGAACACATCCCTCACCCACGTCAGGACTGCCACGCTGGATATATCGCCTCTTCCTCGTAACTCAATAAAAATAAATTCCCTGGCAAAGAACCACATCGGTATACATCACGCGCGAAGAACCCACCCACCCCCTCACACACACACACACACACACACACACACACACACACACCACCTGCAGGATCGTTTCAAGTTCTTTATTTGAGGGATTTTGTCTCCGCTTCAGGAATGATGGGTAATGCGTCCACGAGTTACTGATGTTGGTACATACTTATGGGGACGTGTCACGTGACACCTGGGGCGGGGGGAGGAGGAGGAGGTAGCTGGGTCTACCTGGGAGGGGCTTACCTGGGAGGAGGGTTGCGGTGGGGTGGGGTGGGGTGCAGTGAGCTGATTGTGGGAAGGATTGAGCGACTGGCACAAGCAGAGTGTGACGGGCCCACGGTTTCTTTTCAATATCTTGCACGAATTTTTGACAGGATAATGGAGCAGTTATCATATTAAAATGCTGTTGTGCATAGAAGGGTGTACACACACACACACACACACACACACACACACCGTAGGTTGCAAGAATGTGTGTGTGAGGGGCAGACTTGGGAGTCTATATTATACATAACCTGTCGCCAGTGTCCCACCTTTAGGAGAAATACAAGGGAGGCAAACTGTCTGCTGACAAATACCAGAATTGCATTAAAGCGATAAGGACATATTCGGCAAGCTGCTCACATCGTGTAGAAGACCGACACGAGAATACACTTCTCAGGTTAGCAAACTGACATCTCCTTCCTCAACACAACGAACAACAAAATCCACCGCCACCAAGTCCACTGCATCTTCAAAAAGATTCTCTGCAGCAGCACAAGACTCCTGCCAAATAAACCACTCCATAACTAACCTCAAACCCTCAGAGAGAAATATATATATATATATATATATATATATATATATATATATATATATATATATATATATATATATATATATATATATATATATATATATATATATATATATCATTCATTTAAAGTAATTACCCCAGGATCATTTTCTATGAAGGAGTGCTGGTGTTACTGCGGATCATTCTAAACGCTTCTGCAGCCCAAGATTGCGATACTTTCAGTAGCAGGGAAACTGTAAGCTCGTGTGGAGTGAGAAGTTCTCTGACGAGACCATACTCTCCCAGTGAGAAACAGATAAAATGACAGATAGAAACACAGAGGAATAGATAAAGACAAAGTTACGCACATACATGAATTGACTTATACATTCATACATGCAAACATACGCATATAGATACTTGAATACATATATACATACATACATACATATACACGTACGAGTATATTAGATGAGTTATTAAGAAGCCCTAATACATTTGTATCTTGATAAGGTCTGTAACTTGACTGGACATTAACAGCTGACCTCTCCATTCCTCCCCCGCTCACATCTCCTCCGTCTCCCATCTTGCCTCCCCACTCCGGACCCTCCTCATGCCCCCCCCCCCTGGCCGGCGAGGAGGCTCTGATCACGCAAATAAATATTCAGTGGAAACAATGATGGATCCATCAGGGCGATACCATCAACACAGCCTCGCAACGCCCCCAACACCACCACCTAATGAAGGCTCCGCTTCACATACCCCGACAGAAACGTGCACTCTCTCCCAGGAGCTGGCTAGAATTTAGGGAACTATGGAAGAATGGAGCGAAGAGTAATTTCCTGTCTGTGTTTTACAAATTAAAAGTAATAGGATGATAGTTTCCATAGGTCCTACTGGGCAAACGAATGATTTCTCTCGTTCATAACTTGCCGAACATTTCCACCAGCGTACACACGCACATAAGACGGTGAGAGCCACAGGTCAACGGTGGACTGTTGAGGAATTCCGCGTCCTTGGCAGGTAGTCCACCACTACACAGGTCCTCCTCCTCCTCACCACCACCACCACGCCAGTACTCGCGTCCTGAGATCGGAACGCGACCGACCTCTGCACACTGGAAATTTTCCCCTCGGAACAACAAGATATATATATATATATATATATATATATATATATATATATATATATATATATATATATATATATATATATATATATATATATATATATATATATATATATATATATATATATATATATTAACTGCTCGAGAAAACTGAGTTCATTATTGATTGTACGTCTCAAGATCTTGACTGATGGAGACGGATAGCTCTAAGTTATCAATCATTAATAATGCAGAGAGAGAGAGAGAGAGAGAGAGAGAGAGAGAGAGAGAATTTTACTTTAAACCTGTTCTGAATTAG
This sequence comes from Panulirus ornatus, assembly GCF_036320965.1. Lineage (NCBI taxonomy): Eukaryota > Metazoa > Arthropoda > Malacostraca > Decapoda > Palinuridae > Panulirus > Panulirus ornatus. Next base: position 2,611,582 of record NC_092265.1, read on the forward strand.
CGGATGAGTAACAGGCTTCAGGTAGCCGAGATGTCCTGTAGATAAAGCCAAGTTTTGTGTTGGTGTTTTCTGCTCTGGAATGATAAAGCGTCAGAGTCTGTGTCGAGAGTCTGTATAAAACTTGAGTCTCTGGAGAGTCAGTCCGCTGGGTCATATGTCGAGTTAATGAACTTGCCTGGATATACAATCCACCAAAACATAAGGAGAGTCACTGCATTACCATAATCCTCGTTGAGTAAATAGATTTAGATTTCCAGTGAGTCAAGTGCTCTTACTCCTGAACAGACTTGTGCTGGGTAAAGCCACGTCAAGCCATGTCATGTAGGCCTAGACGAACACACTTGATCATGACTTATCTCGAGTCATTTTGTCATGAGAAGCGGCGAGGTTGTCATGCGCTCCAACCCATCCTGGCCGCCGTGACTCGACAGAGTACACAGACAAGCACTGCACCCACCACCTTGACAGCAGCTTGGAGGCACCTGGCACCAGCCACAGTCAACAGTGTCAGCAAGCCCTCCTCCTGATGTCAACAGTGTCAGCAAGCCCTCCTCCTGATGTCAACAGTGTCAGCAAGCCCTCCTCCTGATGTCAACAGTGTCAGCAAGGCCTCCTCCTGATGTCAACAGTGTCAGCAAGTCCTCTTCCTGATATCACCCCCTCCCTCCCTCCCTCCCTCCCTCCCCACTGAACGCTTGTAATATCATTTACACGTATTTAGAACAATCATCCTGAGGACACCTAAGTCATCTTACCTTATAACTCAGTGATGACGTTTATATGAAGTGCTCCGTGGAGCCGAGTCATTCTTCTTTATCTCTCTCATTTGCCCCGATGGTTGCTTCTTATCAAAACTGGTGTTTCTCACGCATCGTAATATTCGTTTGAAGAATAGATTCACACATTCAGACAAGTGACGACTTGCCGGAGTCACTTGCACTACTGGTAACGTTGTGTACCGCTGGTGTTACTACCACGGATTCCCTTCAGTATCACTGTAACATAACGCTTTACATACAACACCTGCATTCCAACCTGTCCTGTGTAACAGTGTAACACTCCTCTTATTCTAACCGGTTAACTTACACACGGTCAGCTGACCATAACACTCTTTAGATGCAGACGGAATATACGTATATATGGGTTCGAATCCTGGACGTGGCAGTCGGCCTACACTCAAACTAGGTGTTCATCCTCCTCTTGGGGCTGGTCAGTAAATGGATTCTTGGCTCCGGCTAGGGACGTGTGTGTGCATACTTACATTGGAGTAAAGACATGGCGCAGTTACGCGAGGTTAAGAGACACGGCAACACGAGTGTATATAACTCTCTCTCCCCGTAACACACAAATAGTGATCACAGATAGTAATCACATTGTACATGATCACAGACATATACGAAATCATTTCAGACGCCAAGTGAAAGTGGTAAGTTATTTCAGTATTCACTATTTAGTGTGAAATATATATATATATATATATATATATATATATATATATATATATATATATATATATATATATATATATATATATATATATATATATATATATATATATGTATACAATATGTAATTATTGATATATTTTACCCCTGCATAACATTAAGACAGTTCCAACAAGCACGGAGATATGCTCTTATATTGAACTGTTCCAAGTTCGGTTTCATTTTCGACTACTACTGCTGCTGCTGCTGGTGGTGGAGGTGGTGGTGTTGGTGGCTAGCCAAACCTGTTGTGGCGGTGGCAGGAGTGCTGTAGGTGGCAGCGGTGAGCACACAAGCCGCAGCAGCGTCTGTTATTATCACCAGTAGGGGTCAAGGCCAGGCCGGGTGGAGCAGGTCTGGTCACTTCACCGACCTCCCTCGCCCGCCATTACCAGTAATGTTGGGGGAGGGGGGAAGGGAAGGAGGAGGAGGAGTAGGGGTCGGTGTCTAGCGGGATGAAACAGGTCTGGTCACTGCTGCAGCAGCATCTTCTGTGGTCACTGCCAGCAACGGGGGTGCCCAGAGGAGAGATGGAAGACTGGTCACATCAAACCCCCTCCTACACTCACTCTCAGTGGCTTCCTTCTGCTTGCTTCCTCATGCAACTTTATAAACTTTTAATGAAATGTTTGTCCGTCTGATTTATTCAAAGAAAAGCAATTGAATATGATTTGCATCCAAGGAAATGCTCAACCTTTGCAAGTGATAAGTGGATTTGACATCTACTAAGTCTTTGGGTGTTTACATGCGTACAGTCACTCATCCGAGTTAGAATGTTGCAAAGTATTTAACAGAAAAACAGATACATGTAAAGAAATACTGCTGAGCAATTATGATAACAGTTTAGCAATTATTGTATCGCTGTCGGCTCCTTCGTCAAGTTTTGATACAGTCTAGACACTGATACGTTCAGTAATGTTCTGGGAGAACTTTGGACGGTAAGTGTCACGTATTTCATGTGTCTCCAGCATAGACGATGCATAACTCGGCCTGCTCCACGGTGGCAACTTAGCGAGTGACTCATGACAGGAAAGCAGTATGAACAGGATCGAGGCCAGGCATTCATTCCTACCTTCTGACCTCTGCTGGTCCAGGTTGACTAGCGACAGAGGCACATCTCCGCCCCACCTGCCCGGTGTACATGTATGAATTGCTGGGCGGAGGACAGTGGCCTTCGCCTTGTGAGGCACGCATGCCTGTACATAATATATACACACACACTCATAATGAATGGAATATCTTTTGCCACCTCCTGTGTGGAGGAATAACCGCAAAAGTAAAGCAGACTTGTCCTGAGTCCAGTGTTCCAAGAATGAGGTGAGGGATGGGACGAGTTGGCCAGCATCACCACAGGTCGTAACACTTGGAAAAATGGAGAATAGAGCAGGGGAGTGCGAGTACCGCGGCATAAGGATAACGACATCATACAACTGAACTACTGGCATAGTAGACCAACTTGTATCTTGTGATACACATGTACATGGTCGTAGATACTAACCTCCACAGAGATGTGAGAGATGGAACGAAGTCTGTGAAGCGATGTGGGATGATATTTTAAAGACTAAGATAAAGAAAATACAAGTGCATCAACTTGTGAGATAAAAGAAAAACCATACGGTCATTATGTTGTTGATAATGATACGACGGAGCGAAGGGTTTGGCTAAAGTCTTCTCGCTTCTTATCAACCAACATGATTTTTTTTCTTTGTACTTGGACAGCTCATAATTACATTGTTATCCCAGGGTATCAGACATCGTTAGTGTGTCATTACAATTTGTAATTGATAAATGATTGTTACAGGGAGAGAATTTACGCTCGTGTGTGTGTGTGTGTGTGTGTGTGTGTGTGTGTGTGTGTGGGTGGGTGGGTGGGTGTGTGTTTGTACAATCACTCCTTATCATCAAAATTCCTGTTACCTAAAATCTTTTATTCCACTTTATAGATGCGTCCAGGTCCACATCAGTGTGTGTGAAGAATCAATATGAGAGACCAGTGGGTCAGGGGCAAGCTCAGGGTGGCTCAAGGTCTGCCTGAACAAGTGTCAAACACCACAAGCTAATATAGTGTTAAGTTCAGCCACTGAGGTCCCACTCAAGTGTTGATCTGGCCTGATACAGCGACTGACGTGGCACGGCCCCAGGCGTCAGTATGAATAGGTTTCTTAGGTTCAAGGACTGAGCCCCAACCCTATGGCTGGCTACAGTAGGTGAAGGGGCTACGTGACGCAGGCCCATAAACTAGCTGAGGTCATTCCTAACGACTTGCTAAGACTTACTCATGGGCGAATCTGCGGCCGACGCAACAGGTCAACCAGGGCTGGACTAAGGGCAAAGCTGGGACTGTATGAAGGGCCAGGTTGGGCCATTTTAAGACACTTATTAGCCATCTGATCAGGACCACATCAAGGTCTGGTTCAGATGGTGTAAAGCAGAAGAACCAGCTAGGGCTGCTTCAGGGGCCGGATGGGTCCGTCACCAGGGCCAGCTAGGGCTGCCTCAAGGGCCAGGTAGGGCCGGTTCCATCCTCGCCGGAATACCAGGCTCGATTTCGGCCGGCGCTGCACAATGGCGATCTGGGATTTACATAAAATGGGCGTCAATCACTGCTATCAAGGGCAGGACTATTTTCCATCCGCGTCCTGCCCTGTTGCTTAAAGATTCGGACTCGCACAGATACGGATTAGATGATTGGATTTATGGCATGCTCTTGACTTGGGAGGGAGGGATTATATCTTGCACGCGGATTAACCCCGAGTGTTAATTGGTTTTCGCCGAGGAAACTTACTACGTGAGGGAGATGGAAGGGTTGAAGAAGGCTAGAGAGATAAAGGCAAGAGGCCGAGGCTCGTTCAAGGTGCCCTTTCGAAAGTGTAGACACCGATGGGAGCGATACATGGGCGAACTGGCCCAGCCATGCACAGACCAGATTCTCTTAATAACAAACACGTCATGTTCCTTCATCCCACTTCTTTCTTTTCTTGTCCAGTGTTCTCCTCTTCGCACGCTGTCTTATACGTATTTGTAATCAAGGAGGAGAATTCCTTCCCACACCCCCAGCAACGATTGTGGACGATAAGAAGAAAAGATGTTGTTATCACAGTTACGAGCACTATGACGTAAATCTGATGAATGGATTCATTTAGAAGTCTTTACCAAATGACGTCATCAATGACTCAGCCAGTCACAGGGCGTCAGACCTGATGACTCGTCATTCAAGGATGTGCGTCTCTCTCTCTCTCTCTCTCTCTCTCTCTCTCTCTCTCTCTCTCTCTCTCTCTCTCTCTCTCTGCTGCGTCGAGAACCCTCAGTGGAAGTCATGGCCACGTTTTGAGACCTGACACTGGCTGGGAGGGGGGGAGGAGGGGTAGCATCATTCGGCGTCGTTCGCTGCGCAGTCGCTCAAGTTTAGCGAAAATTTGTCATCCTGGTTTGATCCACTGTCAAGCTGGTCTTTGGATACGGAGGACATGTTGTATACGAGGATGTGGGTCAGCGGTGGATGACACGGACGAACGCGTGTGGATGATACGTTAACCTGGTGGATGAGATAGTGGAGCAGACGGGGGATTCACGACACATCGTCACAGTTGGATGTAGATTGATCATTGTGGCTGACGAACGAAGCAGGTGGATGATGATGTGTGACGGATGACTGGTGACGCTTATGGTCGACGCGCGACGCTAGTGACGAGGATCCATCGTACACGACGCTAATGCACGACGACATTCAACGCTAGTAATGATACTTGACGCCGGTGGGATGACGCATGACGCCGGTGGGATGATGCATGACGCCGGTGGGTGACGCGTGACGCTGATGGATGATGGTACTTTACACTCGTGGATGACACGTGGCGCGTGTGGTTACGCGTAACGCCACGTCACGTCACATCACGTACATGTTTGTGGTCTATATCGTAAACGACGCGAGGAACATTTGTAAGAGAGAGAGAGAGAGACAGAGAGAGAGAGAGAGAGAGAGAGAGAGAGAGAGAGAGAGAGAGAGAGAGAGAGAGAGAGCAGCGCAAACAGACGAAAACAAAGATCACGCGCCGGCCTGCTGGCTACAGGCACCATACACTACATCAGCCGTAAGAGCCAGAACAGTGGGGTAACTCAACTCATGATGAACCATAATGCAGTGCTAAACACTGAGGCCGAGGAGCGCTCTGCTGAGTCTCATATTAATCCACCGAGGCCAGCCAGAGTCCCTCTCTGTACCATTATGGACGGTAAAGTGGACACGGATAATTCACAAGTTTGGTGGCTACCCACATTCTCTCCTTTATTATCACACTCCTGGAAACATCAGACTCATAATAAGATATTCAAGTACGTACAGTTGTGTGGCTAACTACGTGCATTGTCGAGCGAACTACGTACTGTGTATAGCCAACGTGTGTAGAGTGTATAGCCAGCTACGTACGGTGTATAGACAGCTATACACGGTGCATAGTTGACTGCGTAAAGCGAGTAACGAACAATGTACAGTGTATAGACACCTACGTCCGGGCCATAGCTAACTACGTACAGTGTATAGCCAAATGCGAGCAGTGTATAGCCAACTACGTATAGTGCATAAAACGACGTTCGATGTACAGTGTAAAGCCAATGGAGGGATAATGTGGTTTGCAGTGCAGTGGGCCTCTGTCACGGTCCATTTTCTTTCATTTGCATTAAGTAGGATTCAACTGATTTATTTGATATTCTAACATGATAAGCGAATGCATGTGTAGTCAGTCCCACATCCAGATCTCTATAATAGTTTGGATTCGTCTTTCGCCTTATTTAGTCACCGACTTCAGAAAACAACCATTTGGAACGAGGAAGACAGAAGGTGGTATCCAGTTTATGGAAGGCAGAAGCCATTACCAGCAACAATAGCAGTTGTTTCCATGCCATTATCAGGAATTTATCATCTCTCCTGCAACTGCATAGCAATCAATCTCTGTGCATCATTTACTCCCTTCTGGAGCTGTGATGCTCTGCTACCTTCATCCATCTCTTAGGATATCTGCTGTCGGGATCTGACCACCACAAAGTTTCGGCCGTTAGTGTTAGGTAGCCCAAAGTATCGCATGCTATGGGTACTTGTCGTACTACAAGCTTAACATTATCGTGCTCTGAGATGAAACGTACCCGCTATAAAGTTATCGTACCCTAGGGCACCAGTTAACGTGCACACCCGTGGGGGAAGGAACGGTCCTCTCGGTTTTAAGTGAATATCCTAAAAGGAGAAGTTTCGTACCGTAGGTCTTAAGTTTACTTACTTGACTATTGAAGTGTACGTACTCGAGATTTAAGTATTGCATTTCAGGATGTGAGTCACCGTGCTCAAGTGCTTAAACTATCGTATACAAGACTTTACATCCCCCGTCCTTAGTTCAAGATTCGTCTCGTCCAACTCTAGGGTCAAAGTCAACCCCACTTAGGGGTGAAATTACTGCAGTGTGGGGTTAAGTTATTGTGCTCGGGTTACTACAACTGGATCCAGATATCGTATTGAGTTACCGGGTGGTTAAATCATCGTACCGAGGGAGTGGGTTGTGACTATGACTCAAGCCAGCAGGTGGGTGGATGGGTGGATACATACCTCCCCTTCCTCGCCATGATGGTCACCAGTTCCCGCCACCATTTACAACAGTGGAAGAAGTCCCTGATTTTCCAGGAATTGGCAGAGGCTGTAAACGCCTATTTACGGAATCGCTTTCCCCCCCCCCAGATGATCAGAGTGTTATTTCACCCCAGAAAACCGAGTGGGGAGGGGGGGGGGGTTTATGTTTACTGCATCGGGAGTGGTGATTAGGGCTGCCTCGGGCCGTGATAATGCTCGTCTAACCGAGATTCGTGGTGTAATTATTAGCAGCCCTGGCGAGAGTTAGTGTGGCTAATTACGGTGTTTATTGGCTAAGTATTTCAGTCAGGATCATTATCGAGATAGCGCCAGTGCGACAGTCGTTCTCCGAGGACATGGCAGGAATTTCCACCTCTCGATGCGTTTCTCTCTCTCTCTCTCTCTCTCTCTCTCTCTCTCTCTCTCTCTCTCTCTCTCTCTCTCTCTCTCTCTCTCTCTCTCTCTCTCTCTCTGTCCTCCGCATGTCCGTATGTCTAACTGTCTTGCACTTCTCTCTCTCTCTCTCTCTCTGCCCCTCAACCTCTATAGCATGCTTAAGATCTCATGTCATCCCTTCCCTCCTGGCGTATTTCAGCTTCATATGCACCGCGGTCGTCGTGCCACGCCGCCCCTCCGACATTGTTAACTAATTAATCGCCTCAATCATGTGGCGGTGGTGATAAAAACTCGTGATAATGCTTTGATCTTCACCCCAGACGTGTTTAACACGAGGACTGCCAAATATGGCATCCTCTCTCTCTCTCTCTCTCTCTCTCTCTCTCTCTCTCTCTCTCTCTCTCTCTCTCTCTCTCTCTCTCTCTCTCTCTCTCTCTCTCTCTCTCTTCGCCAGCTTAACAAAGACTTACCGGCCTCCAAATGTTAGATAAATATCAAAGACAACCTCTCTCTCTCTCTCTCTCTCTCTCTCTCTCTCTCTCTCTCTCTCTCTCTCTCTCTCTCTCTCTCTCTCTCTCTCTCTCTCTCTCTCTGTACTTCTTCCCTTGTCCTTCTGAACGCTTCACTGTCTCTGTCAACCTCTTTTTGTTCTTTCACTCACCGACTTTCTGTTTATCTACCTTACTGTGTATTGTTTGATATACATACATACATATATATATATATATATATATATATATATATATATATATATATATATATATATATATATATATATATATATATATATATATATATATATATATATATATTGCCTCTCTCTCTCTCTCTCTCTCTCTCTCTCTCTCTCTCTCTCTCTCTCTCTCTCTCTCTCTCTCTCTCTCTCTCTCTCTCTCTTCCCCAATTCGTCTTTACTAAATTAGTTTCCTTTTGACATTCTGGCGGCAAGATGATCCTTACATTACTAGCCAACCTGTGCCCTTCATGGGTGTCCTTATCACACCAGGCTGTCATATATTTACATTTACCGTGAACATACATATGTATACTGGTGGTGTTCACACAAGATCAGGAAACCTTACCCGGGGTTGGATTTAAAGAGCTTCCGACTCGTGTATATATATATATATATATATATATATATATATATATATATATATATATATATATGTCCCTGGGGATAGGGGAGAAAGAATACTTCCCACGTATTCCCTGCGTGTCGTAGAAGGCGACTAAAAGGGAAGGGAGCGGGGGGCTGGAAATCCTCCCCTCTCGTTTTTTTTTAATTTTCCAAAAGAAGGAACAGAGAAGGGGGCCAGGTGAGGATATTCCCTCAAAGGCCCAGTCCTCTGTTCTTAACGCTACCTCGCTATCGCGGGAAATGGCGAATAGTATGAAAAAAAAAAAAAAAAAAAAAAAAATATATATATATATATATATATATATATATATATATATATATATATATATATATATATATATATATATATATATATATATGCCTTACAGTCAGTAACTGAACTGACGCATCATTTAAACAGTAGAATAACTGTAGATTCATCATCAATATCACCATCTTCCTCATCACGAACACCACTATCAGTATCATCACTATCATCAACACCTCATGTATGATTATTGATGTCATCATCACTATCACCATCACCACCACCATGGCAACCAGTAGTACCACTTTCACCATCACCATCAATATAATCATCACCACCAACACCGTTATCCATATCATCATCACCAACATCGTCAGTATCATCATCATCATCATCATCATCACCATCATTATCGTCATCACCACCAACACCGTTATCCATATCATCATCACCAACATCGTCAGTATCATCATCATCATCATCATCATCACCATCATTATCATCATCACCAACATCGTCAGTATCATCATCATCATCATCATCATCACCATCATTATCATCATCACCAACATCGTCAGTATCATCATCATCATCATCACCACCATCATTATCATCATCACCAACATCGTCAGTATCATCATCATCATCACCATCATTATCGTCATCTCCAACATCATCATCATTTTCATCACCAACAACATCGCCACAACCCCAGGAATATAAACGCCAAACATACCAGAATTTTGCATTTAAATGTCAGTTAATGTTTGAATCTCTCGGGTTCACTTTTTGTGCAAAATAATCAAATCTGTATTTACATTGTGACAACAAGAGAATTCTTAACTTTTTTTTTTTTTTAGCATGGGATTACGACCCTTGACGACGCTGCGATCCTTGAACACGACTGGTCGACGGTACGACCGATCATCACGACTGGTCGACGGTACGACCACTCATCACGATTGGTCGACGGTACGACCCTGGGGTTTAATGACCTGACTTTTGATTTGACTCTTAAAGGTCATATTGAAGGTCATATTGAAGGTCTTTTGTCATTATTACACCTGGAGTCGTACCATCGTGCCTTGTGGGTGGTGCCGTCGTGCTCAGGGGTTGGTATAGTCGTGCTCAGGAGGTTAACATATTCTCATATCAGGACCAAGAATGCACAGAACTCCAAAGCCCGTATTCAGTACAAGCATTCGCTGGTGCAGGATCTAAACCCGAATGCTACATGTTTACCGCCAAAAGATTTAGTACAGAGTATGTCTTTAAAGGAGAATGGCACGCGTTTATCTCTCTCACATTTATCACTGGGTGATCGTGTATTGCCGGGGGGTTAAGAATGCCTACACATCTATCACGATAAGATTTACCACCACGGGATTTTGCTCCGGTGGGCGAAGAAGGAGGCGTCGACGACGGCGCACGCAACACAAGGGTTTAGAAGTGATCCCGACCGACCAGGAGTTACCACCATGCCACGGTGCGCAACACCAGTGTCGAGCCAACACACCCATCCCGACCCTGAGGAGGAATCACAGTGTTGTGATACTCAGCAGCACCAGCGAAGTGACCGTAAGAGTCCGCCACTCACTCCTGTGGCTACACATCCCTCCCTCTTAAGGGCTACCACACACTCTCCCTCCTCCTTCCCTCCTTCCCCCACCAAAAGCCCGTCCTCCTCCTACGGCGTCCGTCCCCCTAAACCAGGGTCCAGTACCCGTTCTCATGCCCTTTGGTATTCGCTGGTTTGACAAATATTCGGCGTGAAAGGGCTGGAGCGAGCCGGTTGGATACGTCCCTCGTGCTCCGTGTATGTGTGTGTGTGTGTGTGTGTGTGTGTGTGTGTGTTTAGTGAGCTGTGGTCTGGATCTGCCCAGCGTGTTTGTTGGGCTAACATGAGCCAGTTAGGTCCGACTGGGGGGAAAAAAAAGGCCGGAGGATATTTCCGTGGAAATGCCTAGTCTTAATCTGGTCCCTCTCTACGCTGGGGGTAGCGTAACGAGGCCACGACGACCAGCACGACAACGACGACGTATACGACGGCGTCGTCGTCGTCCGAGGGCTGATGTTCTCTGCTGCAAGAGGAGATTATGGTCACGGGGGCTCCGGGGGTAAACATTAAAAGGTGAGGCGAGGACGTTAAGGGTGAGTATAGCGTGTTTAGCAAGGGGCGTTCCCGACACGGCATTCAACCCATTGACTGACGGACGAGGAGGAGGAGGAGGAGGAGGAGGAGGGCACTACACCACACCAGCCCGCCGTAGTATTAACAAGCTCAAGGAATCACAAAAATCGGGACCCACGATTTTGTGGGGATTCTCTCACACGTCTTGAATTTCAGCCAGTTTACCGCCGATAGCCCCACACACACACACACACACACGCCCGCCCGCCCGGGCCACGACGAGGTGTACTCAACAACACTAGTTACCTCCCCCTGCTATCTTCTGCTTCTCCTTGATGTACCACAACCTGCTGTTGTGATCGCTCCACCATCTGCTGTCATCTTCCTCACGACCTCCCGCTGTAATCTCTCTACAACCTGTTGTGATCTTTGCTGCTACCTGGTGTGGTCTTCCCAATTTGTGTTGTGACGTCCCTACTCCCTGTTGTGACCTATTATCATGTTGTATTCCGACCATTATAATGCCGTTGAGTTTTGTCCCCCCACCTCCATCCCCTTTCTCTCTCTCTTGTTATGGTTTCTTTTGCCACTTGTTGTGCTCTCCCCACTACCTGTGGTGATCTCCCCGACTTCCCGTCCTGTTAAGGTGTCCTTATCACTGTAGATGATTCGTTTCGAGGAGTAGGAAGAAGGCATGAGAGTGTCCGGCGCATCACCCACCAGGTGAGCGTCTGATGATGAAGCTGATCACATGAAAGTCTGGTGGAATTTGATGTGTGGTTATGTAGCTCAGTTGCCCCTGACCACTCGCTGCTGGGGAGGGAGGGAGTTCTCCCACACACACACACACACACACACACACACACCACACCTCATGACACCATACTTGGAGGCTTCTCAAGTGAGGCACACACACACACACACACACACACACACACACACACACACACACACACACTGCCTGGGACTACATCTCTCTCTCTCTCTCTCTCTCTCTCTCTCTCTCTCTCTCTCTCTCTCTCTCTCTCTCTCTCTCTCTCTCTCTCTCTCTCTCTCTCTCTCTCTCTCTCTCTCTCTCTCTCTCTCTCTCTCTCTCTCCCCATCTGTGTGTCTCTCTATGTACTTATCTGTATTTCTCTACCTAGCAACCTATCTATCAATCTGTCTACCTATATCTACCTTCTTCCTTTTCACACTGTTTCGCCATCCTCACTTCTTATCTACCTTCCCCACTAAATCTACTTCTTCTGCCTTGTCTTTTCCTTTCGTCATATTCTTCTTCAGCTCGCTCTACCTTCTCTATCCTCACCCATCTACCCCTTATCATCTCACACAGTCCCTTCTCGGTCTATTACACTATGTTTCAACCCGCTGATGATAAAGTTAATCTACAAATATAAACAATTAATCAGCAGTAAATGATAACAGGTAATAGTCCGAAAGGAGATCATTACCGCAGACTTAATGATGCCTCGTAACAAGATAACTGGTTCACATCTTCTCTATCAGCTCCTCCCTCGCCCCCTCCAGCCTCTGCCCGCCTCCTCCCTCCCTCCCTCTCTCCCTCCCACGGCGCCTCCCCCGTCCTTCCCCCTTCCCTTACTAAGGTCGCACGTACGATCCCTTACTCTTTTCCCTTCCCCCCTAAACCTTTAACCCCTCCCCTTACACCTTCGGTTCCTGACGCTTACCCTACCTTACTCCCCCGTCTTTACTATCGCCCCACCCCCCTCAACATACTCTCCCTAATCCACGCTCTCTCTCTCTCTCTCTCTCTCTCTCTCTCTCTCTCTCTCTCTCTCTCTCTCTCTCTCTCTCTCTCTCTCTCTCTCTCTCTCTCTCTCACTCTCTCTCTCTCCTTCGACCACTCCCACTGGCTTTCCCTTACTCGCAACACGAGTCTTGGACGTCTTCCTGGACGTCTCCGTTAGCCCCTGCCTGCCAGCACCAGGTCCGCCTCAGACCGCAGCAGGCTTGGGTGGTGGTGGTGGTGGTGGTGGTAGGGGGAGGGGGCCCCTAGAGTTCCCCACTGCCCCCCCCCCCCTCCCCCCAAGGAGCCGGCAGGCTGACGCGACTAATGAATGAGTCCAGAACTGGTTTGCTGGAGAGGCCGGCCGCCATTCGCTCCGTGAAAAGCCTCGCTCGCTCTTCTTACCAAATAGATGGTAAAAAGAAAGGAAGATAAAAAAAAAGGATATAAAAGAAATTCTCCGTTTTGAGTCCAGCGCAGAGCACAAGATGGACGACCGGCCTCCAGACAGCATCAAGCCAGAGTGATCTACTCAACCATCAGCTCTGGGCAGCCCTGGCCACACTGGGTCCATAGAAGTCTACATGGCAAAACATAACACATATTTACGTCATCACACGAGCATTGAGGAGGACAACTTCCCCCGACACACACACACAAACACACACACACACACACACACACACACACACACAACACGTGTAGATCGGACCCCTCCCGCCGCCGTACAGACTCACGTGAACGACACAGACAGGCGGACGTGACAGTAATTCTAAAAACATAGATTAATGGATCACTTTACCTCCCTCCCTCCTGAACCTAAACTGGTGAGCATGTCGGTAGCCTCCCCCTGGCTCCCCCTCCGCATAGTGACATTATTTGCGATTCAAATAAACCGATTTTGTTCGGGATCATTTCCTCTCACGATCGATCATAATTTGAACGAAGGGAAAGGGAAGAAAGTCTTATTATTACTATCAGCTTGGGTGCTTTATACCCAGGTGGCCTTTCATGAAAAAGCAAATCAGTTAGGCGTCTGGTGCTTGAAGGTTTACATTCATATATTACCAAGAGCTTTTTTTCCTTACTTTTTGTTGCAGAGCATACGTTTGTAAAGTGGATTCTCATATTGATGACAAAGATCAAAAGATAAATAGCTTAGAGGGTTGGTATCACTTGCTCTTGTTCAGGAAATGTTCTCATATACAAGACTGACCTTATATAGCCTTTCATAAGCGCAGCGTAGTCTCCCACACGCTGTCATAGTTGGCGCATGTACACAGAAAAGAACGGCCGTGTGTGTGTGTGTGTGTGTGTGTGTGTGTGTGTGTGTGTGTGTGTGTGTGTGTGTGTGTGTGTGTGTGTGTGTGTGTGTGTGTGTGTATAATGCTCTATAGATTATGGGATGAATATCCTTAACTCCGCCATCATTTCACCACTCATGGCTATCTACTGAAGCTAACGAAAAAAAAAAGAAAGAGAAAAATAGTTCAGAGGTATGAATCTTGTAGGTGTGGGTGAGATCGCGTCTTGCCTGAGCCCCTAGAGCAGAGCGGTACGTCCCTCGAACACGACTGTACAACCCTTTGGATATAATGGCCAGGACCTTTGATCTGATCCTCAAGGGGCCACGCCATCCTACCAAAGGGATGTACCGTCGTGCTCAAGGGCCTCCTGGGTATGGGCTGAGCCCTTGGTGCTGCACACACACACACACACACACACACACACACACACACACACATACACATATATATATATATATATATATGAACACGTGTGTATAACTATCTCCTCGCAACACATAAATAGTAATCACAATGGAACACATCATAAACCAATTTTACAATGAGCAAATCACACCAAGCTTACTTCAAGCTTAACACACAGCTAAGAACAAGTACGTTGCAGTAATAAAGGCACTTCAGAAACAAAACACAACCTGTAACAAATACACCTCACCATCAAGCACTTCACAACAAACACAGTCTATGATGAATGCACCCCATAGCAACAAACAGACTTCGAGACGCTAACACTATACGTCAAGCGCACCAAATATAAATAGACAAACCTCAATACAGGTTCTTCCGGAACAAGCACAGGTCAAAACAAACACATCTCACACTATACAATCCTTCCAACAAACACAACTCAGAACAAACTGCACGAAGATACAACCTACAGAACAACACGTCTCGTAACAAAGAAACTCTCACAACAAACGCAACCTAATAAAAACGCAGGGCAAGCCACTACTTAAGTCGTCCCCAAAATCATCCTCTGGGTTGGCCTCAAACCTCACCACTTGGGTTGGCCTCAACCTCACCACCTGGGTTGGCCTCAACCTCACCACCTGGGTTGGCCTCAACCTCACCACCTGGGTTGGCCTCAACCTCACCACCTGGGTTCGCCTTGCCACCAGCCTCCGTCAACATAAATGTAGGAGAACCTGACCCACCGTCCCTCACTACACGGCTGGACCACTTACCCACACCGCGTTTTCTTACGGTTTATGAGAAATGAGTCGGTCTAATTAAACTTCTCACCACCAGCGAAATATTACTAAGTGTCTGTCGTAACTAACCAGCCAGCAGTGATGAACTCAATGTTGTATGGAATTCGACTTTGAAAAGTTATGAACAGTCGTCGAGCATATGCCTTGCAGTGTCACGCGTTTGTGTACCTTGATTTCACCTCAGAATTATTCCAGTAAATCTGTATGATTATGATGAGGTTGGAATACACTTATACCAGAGAATCCTTAAGTATCTAATGACTGCGGCATTTGTAAAGTCTTTCACAGACCCGTGATCCTCAGTGGAAATCAAAAAGGTCTTCATACAGCTTGGCGTCTATCGATGTTTGCTATAATTTGTGGTTTACGTGCTGCAATAGACGCTGGCTGCTGTTACGATAAGGATCTGGTTTCGAGGATCATTATCATTTCCAATCTTCAACAAGATCAAATGGGGAGGTAGACTACACATAAGACCACGAGGGTCGACCTATGCTGAACCTTAACCTCCTTATTGTGTTTACATCCACGTTCACAAGCTGAGGGCAACATGGGCGTCCGTGGGGCTGGAATAACGGTAAAACCGAGGGCGTATCATCCCCACTACCACACCACCAGTCACCAGGCAGAGTGTAACACCCCCTCTACTAACACTAATCACTTAAGCAGCTGACGACAGCAGCATCAATTTCCCGCCAGTACTATCTACTCCTGTCCACTATCATGAACTAACGATGTGGCAAAACAGTTTGATACTTCTCCTGCGACGTTATACTTTTGTACATTTCAGCCTAGTGTGCTGTATCGCCATTGCAGCACGCTAGCACCTTCAGTGTCCCTAAGGAACTATATCAAACACGTCACAAATGTCGATGATACAAGAACATCATGCCTTGCTCTGCTGTAACGCACCTCCTCAGTACTGAAGACTTTGATTCGCAGACACTTGAGGCACATCGGCACGACCTTCGAGCAGGACGGTACGACTCCTGGTGCACACCTCAAAGATCAAGTCAAAGGCCCCCACACCTTAATACCCAAGGGCTGCACCGTCATGTTCAAGGGTTGTGCTCAAGGGACTGAAGAGACAAACAAAAAGTTCTTGCCGCCTCCCCAGCTGACAACACAGATAACGGCTGATGACCCTTCCGGTAATACGTACATAAACAAGACGGTGCGCGGAATGTGCCCCGTGGAGCCCACAGCAGTTAATCCGTGCGTGGACTGGACGCTCTCCAGGAGGAGTGTTCACCAAAGAGAGACAACGGCGCCTGGTGTTGTGGGGCGAGAGAGAGAGAGAGAGAGAGAGAGAGAGAGAGAGAGAGAGAGAGAGAGAGAGAGAGAGAGAGAGAGAGAGAGCCTCTACTAGACATACAGAGTAGTTGTCCCTCTGGGTCATTCGCTTTCAGTATTGAGGATTTGGTACTGGGGCCGTGGGTGAGTGAAAGGTGAGGTAGCCGCGGTGATCTAAATATAGATAGTAACCAGTTACACGGATGCGTGGATGGACGACGCCGTTACGGACGTAACAAATGTTCTGCTAACATGTGGACTTGGCTCAGAGCATCGTGATCGCCAGCCGTCAACACCACACCCATCTGCCGAAGGCAGAAAAGTCTCGCCTCCTGAAAGGTCACTATTCCACTCAACAACGAGATTACATCAGATAAAAAAGTAAACAAAGAAGATAAGATACAAATGGAAATTTAATTTTCTTTACAAGGAGGACCTTAATTAATTCCCGGTCTCATATTTTGGTGGCAAATGTCATCATGACAGAAGACCGGATGATAAATGCCTCTGGTATGTAATGCAGACACTGTCAACTGACGACATAAGCACACGCCATGCAAATTCTGCGAGCGTTTATGATCTCAGATTTCATTCCATAAAGGAAAGATTATAAGTGAACAATAAATAATCTAGGATCCAGTAGGGAGGGGGGGAGGGGGGACGACAACACAAACAGGTTTTACGGAAGTGTGAGAGCGGAGCCAGCTGGCCTCCTCCTCCTCCTCCTCCTCTCACTCACTCCCTGTCCCACCACAGCCCACCAGGAACAAACCTGTTGTCACTGACCGAGTTACTGTCTGTATGGCCTCGGGCCACCCTGCATCCTCGCTGCTGCCACCCCCCCCCCCCCCCCCCCCCGACGGCATTTCCAAACTACACGGAATGACTTTTCTCATCAGGGTTTTTAACAGACTCTCGTAAAGTTGCTGAAAATACGTTTGTGTTTGTGATGGGTAGCATTGTCTTTTGTGTCAGTTTGTGCTCAATACTTTATAGTTCTAAAGCATATATATATATATATATATATATATATATATATATATATATATATATATATATATATATATATATATATATATATATATATATATATATATATATATATATATATATATATATATATATATATATATATATATATATATATATATATATGTTTAAGAGAGCCAGTGCTTTTGTCATAAGCTTCGACGAAAAGTAAATTGAGTCGGGCATTCTCCACAAAGTTTGTTGCTCACCTGAAGTAAGTAAAGTAGTGGTTGGTGTTCACGGGAGCGAGGGTGTGTGACCCGAGGTACAACATACACGGCCTTAACCCGTGTCGTGATTGCAATCTATGATGTAGACGGCGCGCGGCTGCCGGCTCCCTCCCTCCCTCCGTCTGTACCTACGTACGTATGCCTGACTGCTGCCTGGAACTGCTATTGTTTACTCTCTTGATGGACAAGAGATCCGCAAATTCTTTGTTAATTTTTTTCCTTGCAAAGATCATTCAGGTGTCCTTGTGTAATTCACTGTTCCCATCTGTTTATGGTTTCTTACATGTTTTTATGTAGACACACACACACACTCATATATATATATATATATATATATATATATATATATATGAACCTATGTAACCTAGCTATCCCTTGTAAACCACTGTACAACATATCGTAATATTATAACTGGACGGAACTGGTTCTGCCGGTTCGATTCGCCCACGTCCGGCGGGTCCAGTCGACACCTTCGTACGCTAAATCAATTCCTCAGCCGCGTGGATGACTGGTATTACGCCTGTATACGCTATAATTGCTGGGCCATAATACCGTGCAGGGTGGAGCGTCTCTTTCTCCATACTGCTAATCCACATGTGCTCTTGAAACAATCATCTTCATCTACCGTGAGTTGGATAGTTAGCGATTTATCCCGTATTGATGACATTGCGTACATCGTTACGCCCTTTGAGGACGAGGGTACGATTCCTGGAACAAGACGGTGAGAGACGTGAGCACGACGACGTTACGACCACGAGGATTGCGACGGTATGACGTGCAAGATGACATTACGACCCTTGACCCAGGAATAAGATGGTGTTGCGCTGGACTATGAAGGTACGGCTTGTAGTATGACGTAACTACCCTGGGGAACGATGTTACGACCCTTGTACATGCATGACGACCTATGATCCTGATTTTACGACTCTGGAGTACGACGATGCTACTTAGAATATGACGTTTCGGCCCTTAAGCATGATACGGTACGTTACGACCTGGAGCATGACGTTACGACCCTTGCGTATGATGGTCTGACGCATTCAATCTGACCCTTTCTCGTTCAAGGGTTGCATTTCCGCGTTCCATGGTCGTACCGCCGCGTTCTAGGGTCGTACCGCCGCGTTCTAGTGTCGTACCCTCTTTCTCAAGGGGTATGTCATCGTGATCAAGGGTCTTAAACATCGTACTCAGTTGTCGTACCGTCGTGCTTCAATAGGCGGAACATACGACTACACTTTACCACATACAAAAGAGATGACGTAGATGTGACCAAAACAGCACAAGCTGGATCGAGATGAATTTTTGGAATACATGGACCGGGACCACACGGGACTCATAAGGCAAGTCGGATCCACATTTTTGTATAATGTGGGCAACATCCACGAGCATCGCTGCCTCGATATTTTTTATTTCTTTGCAAGAATGGAGTGGTGGTTGTCGTGGTGATTGTGGTGGTGGTGCTTGTTGTCGAGGTGGTTGTCGTGGTGGTAGTGACTGTGGTGGTGGTGGTCGTCTTCGTCGTCGTCGTCTTCGTCGTCGTCTTCGTCGTCTTCGTTATTGTCGTCGTCGTAGTCGTCTTCGTCTTCGTCGTCATCGTCGTCCTCGTCGTCGTCGTCTTCATCTTCGTCGTCTTCGTCGTCATCGTCGTCTTCGTCGTCATCGTCGTCTTCATCGTCGTCATCGTCGTCGTCGTCGTCGTGGGGGTGGTGACCGTGTTGGTAGGTGCTCCGTAACCTCAGCAACATGATGTCCTCCCGTCCTTCATCAGTCTTCATATCTTCCTTCATTTCATTCACAGAGGCGTATGCCAGCCAGACCCTCTCTACTAGCTGCCCTCCGCATACATGGAAGGTGATATGATGGAATGTGTGATCACTATCGTGCGCCCTCACCGAACATGAGGATAATCTCATCTACAGTACCAGTTCGAGGGTAATACTCGTTCTAACTCAGAAAAAAGAAAGAAAGAAAGAAAGAAAGAAAGAAAGAAGGATATAAAAAATGAATGAAATTGACGAGTACAGAAACCCAGGCACCTTCATTTCCGTCACAGCTCTCCTACATCATTCGGGACGTCAAGTAACTGCGTTCATTTTTCACGATGAAAATTGATTATTCATTGTCGAGTAAATGAATTCTGCCCCTCTGCTAACGAGACGGACAAAAGGAACTTACAGGCCATATCCGTTAACCCGCTCATTTTCCCCTCTCTCCCCTCCCCCCACGCCTCACTGCCCCACCCCCTATCCTTCCCAACACCCCTCCCCTCCCCACTCCACAAACTCTTCCCTCCCCCTCCCCACTGCCCGTCCCTCAACCCAGGGGCCAAAGCGCCCCACCCCACCCCACCACCATCACGAGGTATATGCAGATCATATTTATATGTTGACCTCATCCCTCGAAGGTCAGTCAGAGGCTAGATAATCATACATACATACATATGTATGTATATACGTCCGTCCATCTGTCCATGTATATGTACATGCACTCATATATACGAGCAAACATGTAGACATACATATACAAACCTATACATACATTTATAGATAAAGACAACATACACACACACACACACACACACACACACACACACACACACACACACACACACACACAACAGCACAAAAAAAAATCTGTAACTTTTCAAAGAGGCGACCCCCATCCGCTCCATACTCATAAATCAAGTAAGAATTTGCATAGAGCCTTTTGCTTCCAACACATTACGTCCCGTCTCTCTCTCTCCATTCACGCCGGCTACTTTTGTCCTAATGCGAGACTCGGATTTTCCCATATGCTCATAAAACTCGCTCATTTGCATACGCGGATTTGAAACGTGTGATCTGGTAACCAGCCAGCCGAGCGGCCGACCCAGGGCTGGTATCTGGCCCGCCCGCATCTGGCCAGGCCTGTGTGTTCTCTAGAAACCAAGACCATGTCTCTCAAGACGTGTGGTTTCTTTTCCCCCACATCGATATATTGGATGACGCTCTTATTTCTCATCGAAATTCCGATGGTACTATGAAAATCAATTAAAGATTCGAAGAGGGAGGAGAGATACGCCTTGCTGGGGCGGGTAGGAGGGGAGAAGGAGAGACGAGAGAGAGAGAGAGAGAGAGAGAGAAGGGGGAGAGGGAGGGGTTGGGGGAGAGGAGTGGAGGAGGGGATGGGAGAGAAAATGTACATGGCTTGTGGAATGGAAACATGAGAGAGGTGGAATCCGACACAGAGATGGTGGGATGTTTCAGGGGCGTCATGATGTAGCACCCGGGGGAGGGAGGGAGGAGGAGGAACAAACCCAGTGCTGCAACATCCCCAGCTGGAGGTGAGGGTCACGGGGCGCCCATAGGGACACACCCGGCACCAGTACTGACGAACAATGACAATTCAAAACCACTATCATCTCATGGGATTCTTCTTTCCCAAGACATGGAAAATTCTTTTGAGATGAAGGCCAGAGATCTGTACTGACATGGGGATCTCATGGAGACATGGGGATCTCAATGAGCCTGGACATGCAGTCTTAACCCCTTTTGCTAGGGGTGCGTTCCTCGAGCACAACGGTACGACCCTTGAGTACGACGGTACGAGCCTTGGGTAAGATGGCCACAACTTCTGACCTGGTCCTTGTGGATCGTCTCGTCGTGCTCAAGGTTTCGCACTGCTGAGTTCGTCCTCGAGGATCATACTGTAATCCTCAAGAAGAGCAGAGAACCCCAGATTCTCAGATCACAAGAGGGAGGCGAACCCATAAAAATGAGCCCACGTGTCTCATAAAATGAAAGAGATGGACGTCTATACTTTCACTCCTTAGAGAAAAAAGAATTATATGGCTTAATACCATCATCAGCTTCTGCCGTTGAGGGACCGTCACCAACGCTCACGTCAACGGCCGAGGAGGAAACCTCTCCTCGTTGGCCGAGCGGTTTGTGAGGCCGAGCGGCAGCTGTCCGTACAAGGAAATCAGGAGATTACTGAAAGGTGGCAAAAAAAAGTAGAAAACAAGCTCGCACAAGAGAGGTTCTCTCTTCCTACACTTCATGTACAGTTCCCACAGTAATTACGTTTACAGTAAACACTTAACAGATCATAAGCAATTGTGACGAATCCTTCGACAAGACGTGTGTAAGAAGGTCAGGAAAGATATAAAACGTGATGGGGTTTTCACAGTGTAGATGAAAAACAATTTACCAAATAAACACTGAAAGGAATTCTCTCTAACTGTATCTCTGACGGAGAAGCGACCCGATGATGTGATTGTAACGTGCGAAGGCGAGGAAAAAACAATATCCCGTTGTGTCATACATCTTTCACCGTACCTATACTTGGCAGAGAAAAACACTGACGCCCTTGATATATTGAGAGTACTTGCAAATGTACAGTGCACATTTCCACTACTTAGAAGGCGTTTTATGAGGATAAACTCACTGTCGCACTTATCATCGTGAGGTACTTAACGAAAGACATCATCATGTACCATGGCTCAGGTCAGTTCCTGAATAACGTATCACGTAACACTCACAAAACCCAGCGGAGAAGTACTCCTCACAGCCACATTATTCTCATAATGAGATCCATTCGACAAGCGCCAATACTACATCCTCGGTGATTACATTCCATACGATACGTACTTTTTATTGCAGAAATGCAAATCACAGTGTATTGCAGCACGTCACCCTCCGCGGTCTTGGACAAGACCGCCAGTCAAGTGAGGAGGAGAGTTATCTTGGCGAGCGAGAGCTGAAGGACTTCCAGGCACTAAAAACAGCCAGTGTAATATCCGCCATTATGTTCTCCCGCCACGATAAAAAAGATCGAACTGATAACATCTTCAACACAAAAGCCAGAGCCACAAAAATGGACGTCACACGGTATCATTACCGTAAGACAATAACGTAAACCAAACGCCATCGAAGTTGCGAAAGTCGCCTCTGTCTCCTCCTCCTCCTCCGCCCCTTCAAAAAAAAAAATATATCTCAAGGTGTTTGTGTGTAGTAATCCCGGAGGTGTGTGTGTGTGTGTGTGTGTGTGTGTGTGTGCAGCAGCCAGCAGCGAGGGTCGGCCGCCGTGAGTGGCCCAGCTGCGATGCCAGGCGGACCCACGGTGCCGAAAAACTGCCGGGGGTAAAAACCGGTGATCACTTATACAGATAAACTGTCGCCAGGCGATGCTGCTGCTGCAGCCCGAGGAGACCCCCGGGAGCTTTGTCGTCCCTGGAGGGTTGTGCTCCACCTGGGGGAAGGGAGGAGGAGGAGGTCGTCACACCCCCCCTGCTCTTGGTCGTGTTGTGTCAGCCTCTCTCTCTCTCTCTCTCTCTCTCTACATTCCTGGAGGCGAATGTGGGAAGTTTTTGTCACGTTCCTCAGTTTCTCATCTGCCTCCTGAGCTGACCTTCAGTGAGCGTTGTGTGTGTCGCTACTGCTCTCCTCCTGTTATTATTACTTCATCCGTCCTTAAGAAGAAGAAGAAAAAAACTCTTGTTCGTAATCTCTTATTAGTCTTGATGACGCTTTGTGCTAATCCTTCGTACGTCGCATGTTTAGCCAGTGATGTACTCTCTCTCTCTCTCTCTCTCTCTCTCTCTCTCTCTCTACCCTTGAGTCGAAGGTCGGAGTAACGTATCGTGGTTATCGTATCCCGTGGCGTCCCCGTTCCTTCCCTCGCCTCTCGCACACGGAAAGCTAAGTCCTCCCGAGTACTCTTGATATTCTCCTCACCTCCAAGATCGCCTGCAGCAGCGGAGCATTATTGCTGTTTATCACAATATTCATTATATTTTTTTTTTCCTTCCTCCCTCCCTCCCTGCCCGTCCCTTCTACACTGGTTTGGCTTTGGACTGGTCCGAGCGACTTTTTCTCGTCTTTAACGTTAACTCGGGAATAATTCTGGTGTGGGATCGGCATCTTTCAAGTTATAAGTCTTTAGTTAAAACTTATTATTACTTGATTATCCTTGAGGTGTCGTAAATCAGTGATGGGTGGAGATTAATCACTGAGTAGCCAAGGCTGTTCGTCTGTTCAGAGCCGTTTGGTCAGTAATCAGTAATTGATCAATTTGTGAAGTGGTTCACGATCGCTGACGTTTGTCTGTATTTACCAGCTGGTGACGGTAGTACAAACAAATGCTTCTTCTTGCACCAGAGCTCTTGACCCATCACCGTACGTTCGGTAAAGGTCGCGACTCATTAGCGTCTGCTCCGGGTTAAATCTGGACTGGTCACAGCCTCATCTGTGTGTGATTGATCTTGATAAATCACTGACTGGTCCGTTTTTTTGCCGGGGGTAAGACCGATGTGGTTAGTTCATGTGTGGGATAATCTTCCCGTGGGACTGCTGCCCCTTACAAGTCAGTCCACACACTTACGGGATACTTCCCTCATCAGGAACTATCGTTGCCTCACCTCGTCTCTTGATGTATCTTAAGATTATAATTCTATAATGGGCTATATAATCTCTCTACACTTCAGATCCATTCTTCTCTTTTCCCCCACACTCCTTTACAAGATCACTACCATTGTTATCATCATTATCATCTCATCATCATCCAAATCATCATCATCATCATCATCAATTCCTACTTCTTCAGGTCATTATGTTGCCTTTTCGCATCTTCAGAAGATCTGTCCTTGTACAACAACCCTCCGACACAAACTACGTTCTAAATTACAATATTATTTTCTTCTCTTTTCCGTTTTCAGTGTACAAGATACATTTTCTATATCCAGGTCGTTTGAAGCCCAGTGCAATGTTTATATTCAGACGTCTCTTTTGTACATTAGGTCCTCTTTCTTTTAATCTTTTATCAGTCTCTCTCTCTCTCTCTCTCTCTCTCTATCTCTCTCTCTCTCTCTCTCTCTCTCTCTCTCTCTCTCTCTCTCTCTCTCTCTCTCTCTCTCCCTTTCCCACCGCCCTGCCCATCTGGACTCCCGGTTCCGCCTGGTTTAAAAAGTGTATGCAAATTACATATGAAAGATGGGAATGTGTGAATGCCCGCCGCCGGGTCCCCTGTGCCC
The DNA here is from genome assembly GCF_036320965.1 of Panulirus ornatus. NCBI lineage: Eukaryota > Metazoa > Arthropoda > Malacostraca > Decapoda > Palinuridae > Panulirus > Panulirus ornatus. The sequence goes on from NC_092265.1 coordinate 2,636,424, forward strand.
AAGTGGTCAGGATGGCTGGAGAATTTATCATAAATCAAGAAATTTCTCAGATTTTCGTTCTGTAAATCAATAGGGCATGATGGGCCAAGTTCAACCATCCCGGATGAAATGGACGAAGATTTTCTGTGTAGATCGAGTGAGTTTGCATATACTTCTGCGTACGTATGTGTTCGTATATCTGTGTGTGTGTGTGTGTGTGTGTGTGTGTGTGTGTGTGTGTGTGTGTGTGTGTGTGGTGTGTGTGTGTGTGTGTGTGTGTGTGTGTGCGTGTGTCTGTATTTCTGTGTACGTGAATTAGTAGAGCTTTGTGAGCGTAATGTAGGCCTGTGTGTGAGTATTATTTGTGTACGCATGAACGTGTCTCCAGCATGCAGACATCGTATGCAAAAACGCACTTAAAAACAATCGTATGCATCTTAAAAGTACTGAGCCAGTCTATCAGGAGTCACACAGCAAAATGTGAACACATCCCGACCAGAAAATATTAAATGAGACATACCCTAAAATCTTTCAAATCCATCACTCTCGCTCTGCCATATGTGGTCAACAACATCTTTAATTGTATCTCATTTGTCCAACATTTCAGACAGCTCCAGAGAAGGGAAGGAGTGAAGGTTGGGGACGGGATGCAAACCGCTATTCTTCCCCCCCGCCACTACCAAGAGTTGGAGCACTCTATAAAACCAGTTCCTTGCTTCATTCTGGGGAAATCCTAAAATTCATATTTTCATGTTCGAGAATTTACGTTCGTGTGGCTCGAGGAGAAAGATTTAATTTATGACGGAGAGATCAGTCTGATATGACCCCCGCTGGCTCCCGCACTCTGCTGGTGTCTGGGTGAAGCCAGAGGTTTTTGGGGAGAGGCAAATGTAGGGTTTGGAATCTTACTTCTGCGAATCGTTGCGGGCTCTCGAGACAGACCTTGAAGCACAGCTGAGACGAGGGGAGAGAGAGAGAGAGAGAGAGAGAGAGAGAGAGAGAGAGAGAGAGAGAGAGAGAGAGAGAGAGAGAGAGAGAGAGAGAGAGTCAGTGTACCACTGCCACATCACAGGTGAGGCTGCTGGACAGCCTGCAGCTAACATGATAATTGGTTGAGGAAGATCCCTGTCTGATACTGCACCTCCGTTTGTCACTATACACTGCTATCATTGTATTAGCCACCATATCTCTCTTGTCTCTTTTTTTCATTGCAAGAAATACATATCTATTCATGATGAGAGGGGTACTTATAGATATTGATCGATAAAGGTAACATGTAATGTACCATGGTATCAGATAGCTGTTCTTCAAAGAGGATTACATATGTATCTAACCTACATATATATATATATATATATATATATATATATATATATATATATATATATATATATATATATATATATATATATATATATATGATAATTATCCAGTTAATTGGTGTCCGGGAAATGAATTGTATGTCTCTCAGTGAAAATTACCCTCCCAATCAGTTGTGTGTTCTTATAATCAAACTATCCAACGACACAGTCTACTGGCCGGGACTCCGAGCTCACTCTCTGGTCATACTGGTCAACAGCTCGTCCTCGCGACACAGCTAAACTGCCCAGCGCTGAACACCTCGCTGAAGCTCTCCGGCTATGTGTGAGAGTCTACTACATAAGCAACATGACCAGTACTTTGACCTAGCAACATTGTCAAACTACTGTCCAGTGATAAGAGACAACATCGTACTTACACTGCCCATCCGAGCCAACAGTTTAGCTAAACTGTCCAGTTTACCCAAGTAGCCCCAAGTAAGGTCATACCATGTCCATTATCATGGGGCGAAATGTAGCCTAAACTATTCAGTACTCGGAGATAACAATATAGTCAAAGCATCCACACCTGCGGCCTAACAAGATATAACTCTGGCATAACTACATAACCAGACCTTTCAGTCTTGTTAACTAACAATATCGTCAAACCTTCCGGTTCTAGCAGCTAGAATCATAGGCAAACTCACCACTCCTGTTGGCTGATAAGTTAGCCAGGGAATATCACTCCTCAAACAGTGAAGGTTTCAGGAAGAAAATAGTCCTATCAATATTTTCAAAGCCAGTGCCTCGGCTGTGAGGAAAGAACAGTGTCTTCACAGAGCTGGTCAACGTGTCTGGGAAGTCTGTGTCTCAAGGATGACGTCAGACATAGTTTACAACCCCCTCGTATTGGTAATATTGTAACATGCATGATGTCATCATGAGGCATAGTGATGTTATTATTATTATTATTACTATTATCATTATTATTATTATTATTATTATTGTTATCATTATTGTCATTATTATTATTATTATTATTATTATTATTATTATTATTATTATTATTATTATTATTAGTAGTAGTAGTAGTAGTAGTAGTAGTAGAAGTAGTAGTAGTTAGTAGTAGTAGTAGCAGCAGTAGTATAATTCATGCTGAATCCAAAAATGATCACCAAATTCCCTCTTGTTATCAAAAAACGTCCTATCTTTGATTAATGAGCGCGTTTGGGGGACACCACAAGATAACTTAGGACATCGTTTTTCTGTTATCTTGGTGGCGTGTTATCGTTGTCATCTTGGAGTAATTATCCGGTAAGAGGCTAGTATGCTGATCCCACACCTCATGTAGAACTGGCTTGATAGCTACGACTGTGTGTACAGCGCGGCGCTGGGGGACGTACGTGGTCGTGTGAAAGATGAGAATCAGGGAGCTGGATTTACACACTCCGTTCAGCAGCTCCGTGTGGACAAGGTAATTACCGGTAGACAGGTGTAACGAGTAGCCTCTAATCATCGGTAATTAGAGAGTCCTTTGAGTAGCGGGCGTGAGTTACGACGGTGACTGAAGCGCTTAGGGTAGTGTACGGTGTCAGGCACAGGAGGAGGAGTGGTGCGTGGCGCGGGAGTACGAGCTCACAAACCCCAGCGGCGGCCCGCCTCCCAGAATCCCAGACGGTCTTATGAAAATGAGGGCAGGAGAGAACCTTGTCACCGTCACCCAGCGACCAGTAAACCAGTTTAAATTATAGAAGAAAAGAGTATACCCCCTCAGCAACACCCAAAGCTGTAAACCAGTTTACACCACGCGGGGAAAAAGGTTCAGCCTCACCAGCCCAGATAAAAGGTAGAGCTGTTGTGCCACCATGTGTGAGAGAGAGATAGAGAAAGAGAGAGATTGAAAGAGAGAGAGAGAGAGAGAGAGAGAGAGAGAGAGAGAGAGAGAGAGAGAGAGAGAGAGAGAGAAGAGAGAGAGAGAGAGAGAGAGAGAGAGAGGGAAGGACCTAATCCCAGGCCATCAGCCACTAAAACAGTAAACCACTAAGTCATGCGGGAGTTGCTGAGCCACCAAATCTCTTCAGCCGATCGAACAACAGCACCTAACACCCATGAAAAGACAGTCCACCTCTACACTACCAGTAAGCGAACACCTCGCCACCTTCTACTCTGCCAGCGAACACTACTGTGCTAGCGTCTGCCATAAGCAAAAAAAAAAAAAAGATTCAACCCGCGCGTCGTCAGCCAGCGAACAGTACGCAACCTTCTTCTACCACAAGAATAAAAAGAGAGCATCAACCTTTTACTGTCGCCAGCCGTCGTTCACCACACAAGTTTCTCCCATAAGCGAAAAGCATCTAGCTTCACGTCGCCAGCCATCTAGCGAGGGAGCGGTGGCCACTGATCCCTGACGACCCAAGGGGCTGCTCATCAATTTGTCTGCCGGTGATGGTAAATGACACCGGGAATGTAACAAAGAGCCATCTACCTCTTGTCTTACCCTCATTATCTCCCTGTCTCTCGCCCTTTCCTGCTCGAATTTCTCTCTCGCGTTGTCTCATTCTTCTTCCTGAGTGCCTCAGGTGTCGGAAAATTTAGATATCACTAACTGGCGTCTGTCTTCAGGGGAAGATTTGTCTCAGATGGCGGTCGAGTCACGGGGCACAGAAGGGAGATTACTGCGATTCGAATAGTAGGATTACTGTGAGCGGAACACATAAATTGCTGTTGTATAAACAAGAGGATTACAATAGTTGATAAAGGGGGTGGGGGATTACTGCAGCTGTAAGAAGGGAAAATACAGTAGCTGTTACAGAGGGGTTACAGAAAAAGGACTTTGTTACAAAGGGATGACTATGGTTCTCCTATGAAAATGTTATAGTTATAACACAACAGTTGTTGTGTAGATTGCTTTATCAGTGTGCCTGTAAGACATAACAGCAAGATAGTAAGCATGTACATGTTGTAAACCACGTATGTATATATATAAATCTACTTATGAATAGATAGATGATATATATTCGTACTTTAAAATCCTTAAAGGTCATGGCGAAATAATCTGTCAGTACGTTTGTTGTGAAGCACACCTATCGTAACGTAACTTTCAGTACATCTTATGAGAAGTTTTCAGAAACAAAACTGATGATTCCTCGCCCGCACGCCCGCATTTCCGACACCACCCGCACGCCCACTTTTCCGACACCACCCCACCCGTGCGCCCAAATGCCCAAACTCCCGACCCCTCCACACCAGCACACCCGCAAGCCCACATTCCCAACCCCTCCCAATATGCACGCCCACACGCCCGCATACCCCTCCCCTCCATGCCCTCGCCGCCCACGTGATCGTGATGGATTCGCCAGTCGCCGCCAAAGGTTACAAGCTCCGCGAGAAACTCCTGTTATCACAGTTGTTTCCAATCACGTCTGATGGCATGCCGAAGTTCGCCCACACACCTCCCTACTTACTGTGGCGCCCTGGCTGCTGCTGACATGACCCACGCTCTCCTCCGTGCGTGTGTTTGTGTGTGTGTGTGTGTGTGTGTGTGTGTGTGTGTGTGTGTGTGTGTGTGTGTGTGTGTATGTACATATGTCTTTATTCATGATATCCCCAGTACCAATTTCTACCTAAGCGTCCTGGTGTTACCCCAGGATCTCTTTCCAGAGGCTTTGGCAACCCCTCGCTACTTTCAGCCGTAGGGAAATGTGAATTCCTTTGGTGTGAGAAGTTCTTTGACGAGACTCAACTCCCAGTGATACAGTCTCGCTTAAGATGGCTTCTTGAGGGCAGAGTCCGGCATAACCTATATATAAGTGGGCCGCTTTGATTACTGTTTCTTCCCCTACATCCCGAAGCTTTGGAACCTCTATCCTCTCATGTCTTTCCCAGTAACTATGACTTGACGCTTTTTAAAAGACTTCCACTGCCTCCAAAATTCGTAAATACTTTTCCTCCTCTCTTCCTTTTTTTTCCTTTCATTATCCTCTTATTTCAATTAAGGCCCGGGTTTTATGTGGACTTTAGTCCGTGACTGGAGCCTCCAACATAGAAATGTATATGGAATTCCTCTCACGGCTACATTACGCAAGCGGTAGCAAACTTGCGGCTCAACATCGGGCAATAAGAGCAGTGGCTCGTTCATAACAGAATGTCTTCATGCTTACAGAAACCCACTGTTAGCCTTTCAACCCTTGACAGACATGAATCCAAGCTCTACACTCCCAGAACCCTGATTGGTCAACCACTCAATAAAAACCCAACCTTACTGGGTATCGCATACGACACACGCACACACACACACACATGACATTCACTCCCCACACCACAAACATCAGCACAAAAAGCTATACGCTTTGGAACACTCAATGGCTCCAGCTCAGGACAAGACAGAATATCCCTCAGTGCCCTCGTGAAGCAATTCTTCCAGTCCTCCTCAATATACGTCTCACTCGCTTGGTTAAACACTATTTCAAAAGGCAAATGTAACAAGACTGCAAACCACGCAAAACAGAGCACTCAGAGTAAGCAGCTTTTGCTTAACAACCACGCAAACATCCAGTACCTACGAAATCAAACGAAAATACTTTTGATACAGTCCCACCTGAACAAGCTCGGCATCCAGGTCTGTGGAACAATGCCTTATCCTTCCTAGCCAGTCGACTCTCTAACTAACCGTCAACTTCAAGAAGAAGTATAAAGTTTATTCCTCGCCTCACACTTTAGCATTCTAATCTTGCGTGTGCCCACTGTCCGCATCACTGTCAGAGCATATTTACACTGTAATGTCTTGACAAGCACTAACAGCCATCCCCGTCCCTCCAACTCAGTTTTAGACTCCACTCCATCAAATGTACATCCATCTGAAACTACTTTCCCTAGTCTTGCACGAGTTACCCTGTCTCGTATGGCTTCTGGACAGCAGCCATCACTCCAACATTACAAAGATCGATTCACTGTATGACAAGACTTTTCATGCTAAAGATACTTAACACCTGCTCTTCACTTTTCTGACGCTAACCCCACAGAGACACAGCATCACAGCATTTCTTGATGGATAGGAGAGGAGGAGACTGAAGAGTCCGAAAAGAATGGTGTGGATGTGGCTGGAAATAATCCATAACTGGATCCCCACTACACACTGGAGCCCTACCATCACACACTGGGGCCCCATCACCAAACACTTGAGCCCTACCACCATACAATAGAGCCACACTGAAACCCTGTCAAACACTGAACCTTCACAGATACTGAAGCCTCACCACACACTGAAGCCTCGTCATACATCACACAGTGGAAGCTCCACCGCACCCACTGGTTTCCCACAGCATGTTGAAGCTCCACCACACACACACACACACACACACACACACACACACACACACACACACACACAGTGTAAGCGCGCCACACCTGCGAGACAAACAGTCCGGCACCAGGCATAAAAAAAGAAGGGAGTAAAGAGGAGAGAGTGGGCCTAGGTTTAGGGAGGAGAGGATTAGCACCGTACTTGACCCTTCTGGCAGTGTGGTGCGCCTGCGCCCACTGCCACCATCAACTATCCTGTCCACACGGTTCTCACAGGTATTGTATGAGTGGGCCCTCGTATGCAGATCAGCCAGACACTTGCATGGGGAGCCTTGCCATTAACAGATCGTACTCCTTCCTCTCTCTCTCCCCCCCACCTCTGGACTCGACGGCTTTGACCACCCTAGGCCTAGCCAGCTGCAGGTAGAAGCTAGCATATCTAGGAACCCAAAGGGGAACCCTAAGGGGAATTAGGGTACCCCAGGGTAACGAGAGAGCTCATGGAGGACTAGGAGTCCAAGGGGATCTAGCTGACCCAGGAGGCTAATGTCACCAAGAGAACGAGTTCCATGGGAACCAGTGATTCCTTGGGTGCTAGGGATCCTTAGGGAGGAAATCAGGGCTGCAGAGTGACTCCAGGGTAATCAGAGGGGCCCCTCAGGGAATCTAGGATCTCCAGGGATCCTATACGAATTTAGGTACTCTTGAGGGAACCAAAGGCCTCCATCAGCCTTCCACACGTTACCCCTTGCACTTAGATAGATATCTGTGGAGTATTTAGCGACAGGAGATAGAAAAGATAATTCCTTGTACACCTTCCACCGTGTTATATATCGCCACTCCATCTTCCACATTTGTATAACAACCGGGATCCATTAGCGAAACGATCTGATGATGAGTTTTATCGATCGGGATCTAGTGATCAGGAATATCATTATCAACAAACATGAGACGCACTGCTGATTCCATAACATTATCTCGCTTCATTTGCATGGATGGGAAATCAGACCCTTGGTGTATTTACAATCATTAACCGATGATCTGATTAGCGAACTACACAACACGTTCTACAGCAAGTCTTTTCACCATCAGAAGACATACTTTCCTTCTGGAGAGGACCTGGTCATAGAGAGCAGGAGAGGAGGGAAGGGCAGGCGCAGATCACCACCGCCACACAACGCTGCTGCGTCATCCCACCACAGTGTGATCCTCACAACGCGTCCGGGACTATTACCATAATTTCCGTCATCCTCTGGTACATTATCATCACAATCATCATCATTACTATCACAGCAGCCTCACCTTTAGTACTTAAGAGGTGGGGTAGGAGGTGGAAGGGGAGGAAAAGATAATGCTCAGCTTTCTCTGTAGGAGTGCTAGAGAGTTGAACTCCCCGTAGATAAAGAATGAAGAGTAACTGGCTGTAACACACGTCACCCACACCTTCGTTACTCGAATGGCTATGTATGGCGGCCAGTCCTTCGATGGTAAGAAATATTCAAGTCTCTCTTGTCCGTGATGGACAGGGGTTGTCGTCTGCAGTGTTCTAACGTACAGTCGGGTATGTTCTGTAGGGGCTCCATTTCACGAGGCGACAGACGGACCCACCCACCGTCCTTGACAGGAGGCCGTGACGACGTAGACCTTCACACACCCGTGGCTTCTTGGAACCAAAGTCTGGCGAGACTTGGATGGAACGGAATAAGAAATCGATCCTGTCGCATTAACACCCGAAGGATCCTTTTATAATCGTGTGTGTGGCTTTCTCAAAAGGATCGTATAACCGGTTAAATGATTACGATTGTTTTTATATCTGTTGTCGACTATTCTTATATCCGATTTGTAAAAGGATTCATGAACACATATTTTTTTCTCTACTTTTATGCAGTATTGTAAATGAAGATTAGACCGAAGACATCCTGAGTTAGACAGTAGTATAGTCGTATAAAACCTATCAGATTAGCTTTACTAAGTCGACAGTTTTTTTTTTTTTCCTGTTTTAATGAAATAGAACGTAGTCGAGGAGAGCAATATGTGAAATCGCTGTTGTTTTATGAGATATTTTAAAACAACCACCAGCGCTTATGACAACACTTAAGTCAAGAAACAGACATATCTACATCCGATACGCCCATGCCTGCTGTGCTTGGGGAGGGCGTGGTGCGTGCATGCAGGTTCTGCCGCTACAGGTAACACCCCTACCACCAGATTACCTCCTGACGCACGGGTGGGTCCCTGGTTCCGCTCCCCTGGCTGGTAAACACGCCAAACAACCAGCACTTAATCCCTCGCTTTCTATGACCAGACGAACCAGTGGCTAGCCACGGTGCCATCCGCCACATCTGGATGAGCTCCCACACCTGCCACCTTCTGGTAACTGTACACATACTGCTAGCGTCACCTGGAACTACTTTATTCCATTAGAATATGCAAACAGGATTTTAATCCAATATCTGAATCTGTGTATGTAAGTATATCATCATTTTTAGGGTGATTTATACTTTTTCTTTCTTCATGCTCTTGTTCAGCGTCCGTTGTTAAACGCCTTCATACTGCAGAGAACAGCTATGACGAAAGTTTATCCCTGGTGTGCAGGAGGGTCCGTCATATAATCCGTGGAACGCTGATGATGAGAAATAAACAGGATGACAATTCATGCCGGAGACACAGATGAACCTACGTTAGGGAGGGGGGCAACAATTCCCACAAATACACCACAATATACCTGACAGGCAGCGTCGTGACTAAACATCCAGATAAATTCTGTATCTCGGAATTAAAGGGATTAATGAATAAGTATAACAAGGATTGCAGTAAAGGAATAATTTAAGACGTCGTAACTCGAGATTTTCTAATATTCTTGTTGCGTGTCCGAAATTATTTACAAAGTTACGATTTTGATAATTATTATGTTAATCCAGGGAAGCATTTCATCTCTGTTGTCAGTATCATGCACTCTGCTCCCTCGTCAGGAGGCATGAAACGGGCCTTCCTCGCGTGTGTGTATGTATGTCTGCATGTGCGTCTGTGGTCATACAAACATACAGCTGCAAAAGGACGTTCTCTCTCTCTCTCTCTCTCTCTCTCTCTCTCTCTCTCTCTCTCTCTCTCTCTCTCTCTCTCTCTCTCTCTCTCTCTCTCTCTCTCTCTTTCACAACTCGCCCCGAAACTGGTTTGTAGACCTTACATAAACAAGCGAGCGGCCCACTACACCATCAGAAAGGTAGCAGACAACGAGGAGAAAATCAATGGTAAATTAAACCCATTCAACTCAAGGTCATTCTTCATCAGTTACAAATGTTCTAACCCTTTTTGCAATGAGTTCTTCCGACTATGAATACTTTGAGGAGATAACGTAAATGAACTTACTTCGAAAACCTATTATTGTGATCATCATCATTATCATTACCATCATTATCATCATCATATGTAGCAGTAGCAGACAGGCATGAACTAGGGATGTTTGTACTACCGCCTGGGTGTCGGGAGCTGTGACAGCGGTGCAGTGGGCTAGCACTACAGTGTCTGTCACGTTTCCTCTCCCTGGCCCCAGTCGCTGCCACTCGTCTTCGCTTCATACACGAGCGTTGCCGGAACTTGATCCACGAAGATAAACTCTCTCTCCATCTCTCACATAGCACTTGAAAACACATGATTCATGCGATTGTTTATCTTAAATCATAAATTTCTAGCATCCCTTGGGATAGGGAAGTACCCCTGGGATAGGTGAGTAAGAAAACTAACCACGTGTCCCTTACATGACGTAGACGGGGACTAAAATGGTCAGCAGCTGGAGGCTGGAAATCCTCCCCGCCTTATATTATCACTTCCCAAAACACAGGAACAGAGGAAGAAGCCAAGCGAGGATTTCTCCCCGAAGGCCAGGACATTAGTGTCTGAATGTGCATTGACGTTCTCAGGGTGAGAAGAAGAGAGAGATGTATGTATGTTGCATGAGAGGAACCGGGTTGCTTGTCTGAGTGAGATTAAAGTTGAAGGGGGACTAGAATGGTTTGGGGATGTTAGTGGGGTTACCTAAATAGAGAAGTTGCAAGAATGGATGAAGTGAGAAACATCTGTATTAGGAGTAAATGAAAGGAACGATTTAAGGTGGTTTGACCTTGTATAGAGAATGGAAGGCACGAGATACGCCAGGAAGTATTTGGACTGGACTCCAAAAGACATCCAGGATGACGCCCTAGAATGAGGTTGATTGAGGGCATGAAGAGCTCGCTTAGAAGAGGACGGAAGACACTGGATGAAGCTGAGGGAGAGCACAAGGACAGGGACAAGTGGAGAAGATTGACTGGGAGGCGGGGCGACGGACGGACGTTAAGTTTACCTGGCGTCTGGTGAAGGGAAAAAATATTATGAGTGCGAGAGGAGAGGAGGGGAGTGGCACCTCTGCTGAACGAGAGGAAGGGAGTGGCACCTCCGCTGAACGAGAGGAGGGGAGTGGCACCTCCGCTGAAGGAGATGTGGGACTTATGTGCAAGAAGATGAGGAAGTGTCCCACCGCCAGCCAGCCACGCGTCTATTTTGAAGACGTGGTCCCGTACCGTCAGGGAGGCCGACCCTCCTCGGGAGTAAGAAAGGTGGATCTAAGTTTACAAGAGGAGTTTGGTCGTACCACAGACACACACCTGCCCTCTCTCCCCAACGGCAAGAACCCCCCCCCTTGTCTCCAAGCCCTCTCCGGCACCGCCTCCGTCTGCGTGTCATCACGGAAAATGGGAAAGGGTTAAAAAGATTCCCACGCTATTTGTCTCCAGGTGGCGTGTGGCACGCCCACCCCCAGCCGCGCCATGAATACTTGGGCAGGGCAGGGGAGGAGACGTAGAGGGGAGAAGCGTCGAGGAGAGAGGGGAAAGGGAGGAGGAGATGGAGTTAGCAGATGAAGAATGGCTAAGAATAGGAGGAAAAAGTAAACATAAAGGGAAAAATGTTAAGAAGATAAAAAAGAAATAGGAATGAAGGAGGAAGGGAAGGATACCAGAAAGAGAGAAGAAGATAAAATAGACAAGGGGAAAGCAGTGAAGATGAGGTAGCATAACATGATGATAGATAGAGACGATATGAAGGAAGGACAAATATTTCTTACCGAGAGGAAAAAAGGTATATTACCAGAGCAAGTCGTTATACCACCAGCAACCACCAGGACCACCACAGGAGCACAACACTATCCTCTAAAGGTTCAGTCCCTGGACGGCAGCGGTGCTATCCTTTGACCACGACGTACGTAAGATGGGTTATGATTACATGGACTTGTCAGAGGCCACTCAAGTACAGTACCGTCGTGCTGAAGGATCGTACCGTCGTGCTCAAGGAGTTAAGTCCTACTATCACTACGAGGGAATCTAGACACCACAACCTTACCTTCCAGGTCAGACTTTCAGCCTGAAGCTGTGAGGTCATGCAAGACACGGCCGCACCTGTTTATCAAAACGTTTTCCTCTGGGAAAATAAAACCATCAGGTTCCGATGAATATCACGGACCTGAAGTCAGAGACCAGGCTCCAAAACCGTTCCCCCCTTCCTCCACCACCCTCCAGCCAATCAGCAAAGTCAGACGTGTAAAAGAAGACAAGAAAAACAGGAATTTCTTACGAGGGAATCGAACCCGTCACAACAGCATCCTCCCATTATCACCCCAAGTGTAAAATAAGAGATGATTCTGATGAAGGAAAATGATGTCACTTGGTAAATTGCGACGAATAATTGGATGATTAAAACATGCTTCCCTCCCTTATTAGTCTGCAGACGCCCTCGGGGACAAAAGAGAGCTGTGCACCTTCCGTCACGAAGGTTGGCATGGTAGATTCCTTGAGCAAACACACGGGCTACCAGGTACTGTTAATGTCCCATAAATGTAATCATAGGGAGTCAGGTTGTAAAGCGTAATGCGCACATTATGTTAAAACTGGCCAATTTGTTTCTTAAACAGTAGATTACATGCCTGACAACATATTACAGGGTCTGTTGTTTAGTTTCGTGTCTATCAGCAATTTATAGAATGACAGTTATAGGGGAAAGACGGTATATTTATGTAACATAGAGAGAGGGAAAGTTGGAATCATTAAAGATAAAGCAAAGTAGCTGTAAAGAACACCGGCAGATGAAAATTTGTGACGATCTTCACTCTAGTTGTTGATGCGTGACGCCTTGAGCACGATGGTACGACCTTTGATGGTACGACCTGCAATTACCACGACGGGACGACCCATAATCATCGACACGAGGGCGGGACGACTCGTGGGTGTGGTAGTTTGATTTCGACCTGAGCTTAAAGGGTTAGGTCAAAGAGCAGGACATCTTACCCAAAGGTAGCGTTGTCGCACTCAGGACCAAACCTTCCACCCACACTTCCCCCCCACGCCTCACAACCACCAACCCTTCTACAAAAGAGAACACTAATTAATACACAGGAAAACACGGGTAGTTTATGTCTCTCATTTTATCTATACCTCCATCACACGTCCACGGAACACAAGCATATCACCAGCTACACAAGCAACGATATATATATATATATATATATATATATATATATATATATATATATATATATATATATATATATATATATATATATATATATATATATATTTGTCATAAGCAGTATTAAATCTGTAATGTCGACGTTTGTGTTCTTGTCTCTCAGTATTTACATGGAGCAGAACCGAGTGTTTCAACCATCCGTTTAAAATATAGGTCTGTCCGTCCTCCTCAAGATAACACAGTCAAAAAATATAAACTTGATACTGTAGCGAAAAACTCACTAATAAATAAGTACAATCGCCCACACTGTCGCTAAACTCAATGAGTTAGCGACAGTGTATATCCACGCTTGTTAGTCGCCCATTGCCAACACCGCCAGCACTTCTTATTGAAAATCTATAACACACACACACACACACACACACACACACACACACACACACGCACACACACACACACACACACACACGCCACACCACTGAGCTCGGCAGGCGAGGTGTTGACATCACTCCCAAGAGAAAATACTACAATGTATAGCTTCACTTTAGATTATCAGAGTAGAAAACGCTCAAGTTCAAAGGTAGGGACTAACTTACTGGGAATACAAATCTACAGTTTTTGGCTCCGCTCCAGTAACTCATGGAGAAATACGCCTGAATATATAATAAGGTTAAACTGTAAATTCCGCGGCAGCACATTTCATGCTTGTGGCGTTACTCTAACTCGTGTAAATTCATTTATATTTGGGAGATGGAGATAAATTTCTTCTTATTCTTGATACGGTTGAGGGAGTCCTGAGGAGTTCGTTAACAGATGGGTTGCGTGTCGTCAATGCTGACGAAGTCGGGGCTCCCGGTGGAGAGTTGGTGAGGCCCGGGTGAGTTTGTGGTGGCAGCGGTGGTGATGGTGAAGACGAGTTGTTCTTGTCGTGGTGGTGATGGTGGTGGTGATGGTGGTGATAACGGGCATTTGTGATGGTGGTGGTGGTGGTGATGGTGGTGATAACGGGCATTTGTGATGGTGGTGGTGGTGATGAATGTAGGTGGCAGTAGTGTAGATGGGTGGCAGTGGTGGTGGTGATGGAGATGGTTGGTTGGTTCAACTGGAGAGGAACTGCTGGTGGCGGGGGAGGTGAGACACGAGCCAGTCACAAGGTTTCTCACACCATTAGTCTAGTGGTGGCAGGCCCTCCGCCCACCACAACCACGTGGACTGAGGCATGGCACATGATACTGGGGCAGGAGCAGCACGGTAGAAGAGCTACCTGTAGAGGAAGGAGAAGTAGAGGAGGAAGAAGAGGAAGAACAAGAAGGGGAAAGAGAAGAATTCGACATAAAGAAGAAATGAAGAAGGTAGAGGAGGAAAGCGGATGGCATTATCGTAGCGTGTCTGAGGAGGAACAGAAGGCGAAGGAACAATGCTCAAGAACACGAATCCAAAGCAACAGAGTCTTAGAGGAGTTGCACCAGACCCTACCCTGCCAGCCCAAGGCGCCTCAGCCAAAGAGCAACACCCTACTTAACTCTACCCTACTCTACCGTACCCTACCAGGCCGCGACACCACAGGTGAAGAGTAACACCCTACCTTACTCTACCCTACTCTTTCTTACCCTACTAAGACTGGGGGCGTCACAGCTAAGTAATCCCAAATAATCCCAAGTAATCCCAAATGACCACAGGCACCGTTCAGACTGTGTTGTATATACTTTAATAGATTAATCTCCTTTTACAGATACCAATGATTAATCTTACCCACGATAAAACTAAGATGAGACGGACAAGAAAAAAAATAGAGACACGTACTTTGTTTAATGGTTCACTAATTTCAGAAATTCGTTTCCTTATTGCAACACTGCGGATCGCAAGACGAATGATTAAGTTTAAAGGCTAATCACAACACCATTAGATTATCATAGGAAAAAAACAAGATTAATATTAATGGGAACATCGTTCCAGTTGTACATATATATATATATATTTTTTTTTTGGATTTCATAATGGGTAAATGTGAGGCGCCAGCGGATGACTCGATCCGCGAGCCTGTGAGCGAAACACACACTGTGGTGTTCTGCGGGCGAGGAAGAGACACGTTGGTGAAGAGTCCCTTCACGTGTGTATGGAGAGAGAAAAAGAGAGATGTCATTAGACAGGGAACGGACTCAGAAAAGACAGACAGACAGACAGACAGAATAACTGACACGAAAACAGAGGCAACTCATGGTAAACAGGGCAGCGTCTACACACCAGCTGAACCTTATGGTACTTCTCTCCCCCTCCACCAGGCGCCATCGTCGCCGTCCATGACCAGGGCAACTGACCTCAACCTCCCAACAAAAAGGTAAACAGGTTAAAGAAATTGGATGAAAGTTGATCGAGTAATCGATGATCGTCGCTTCGCTATCAAGAGCTCTGATCACTGTAGGTTGATGAAGGTCCCTCCTCCTCCCTGCCACACCACCTCACCTCCCACCGCGAGAAATCAAATTTCAAACCCAAATTCAAGCAGTTGCTTCATCAGCGAAGAAGTAATTAACTGTTATCACATTTTTCCATCCATAATTAATGATTGAAGCAGCGAGAGATAACACGACAGATTTTCGCTAATGCAGCAGCGAATCTGAGGAAAAATAACATGAGGGAAAAAAACTCACTCGAACGTCAATATTAACAGACTAGCTACAGGATCCGCCACGGAGGTGTGCAGCAGCTGGACCCCACCTGGGTAACGTAAACGTGGGACCCTGAACTATCGTCATCAAGTATAGGGAGAACGAGTGATGAGATGAGCAGAAGACACAGGAGCAGACAGACGTGGTGTACTGAGGATACAATTGGAGTAGCAGAGGTAGTAGCAGATGGAGAAACAGAGTGCTATCTTGTCAAAGAGCCTTTTGCTTCAAAGAAGCCCATCTGCCCCTGACACTGAGTGTAGCGCAGTCTTAGGGTACAGCATCGCGTAGAAAAGGGGTCCTGCCATAACATCGGAAATTATGCGTCCAGTTTGATCCGTCTTTAGATCTGATAATTAAGATTTACTGAAGCATTAAAACGGCTGACAGAATTCTCAAGATAACACGATGTGCCACGAAGTTAAGGCTTATCGTGAAACTAGAATGATCCACACAACACACATGTGTCAGGTTTACTCCCTACCATGACGCAGTGACAAGCGCATCAGTCTGATACACCTCTGTGAGCCGGGTGGAGGGTGTCTATATAGAGACGAGTAGGTGTGTAGGCCTATGGCATAAAGCCTTCTTCTGTAACGGGCATACACACACACACACACACACACACACACACACACACACACACACACACACAAGAGATGGGCCCCACGAGCGTAGAACTCCCTCGCCGTACAGTGTAAGTCGGTAATATCAAATAGGGAATTCCGCACGTACACACAAGAGATGGGGCTCCTTGTACTGTACGATCAGGTAATTGCACACGGATGATCCATGCTGCAACCTCTCCAAGGCCAGACCCTTGTGATAAGAGACTAGTCACGGAAGCCTATCCTCACAAAGCCTACCTACAGAGTTTTCCTGACTGCTCTACTCGGGTTATTCCTCCAGACAACCTACATGTGGAACTTCCTGGGAGGTTTACCAACGAAGTATAACCTTGTATATAGGTCCTACCTAGAGAACGTTTACCTGTAGACCTGAGCGTGCCAGGGGTGTCTTCCAGTGAAGAGCAACTGTTCGATCTACGAACTTTCCTCATCAACAACAACTCACAACCACATGATTTAGCCGCCAACAACGAGTCTACCCTCCGACAACGGTTCTACCCGCGGAGTCTACCCTCCGACAACGGTTCTACCCACGGAGTGTACCCTCCAAGATCAACCCTACCCACGGAGTCTACCAACGGTCTACCGACAGTAGTTCCTTTCCTTCTTAACCTCTCATTACTGGGGAATTTATGCAGGGACGGGCGATGGCTGGGAGCGCCATACGTCATAAACATGTCCAGCGCAGGCAGCGACAGACCACATGTTTAGCAGCCGACCGGCCGTCCTCACACCCCTATTATGACGCCGTGGTAATCGGCCTGGGAAATATGAATGAAGGAGAGAGGCTCCTTGCGAGGTAAGGAAGGAGAGAGAGAGAGAGAGAGAGAGAGAGAGAGAGAGAGAGAGAGAGAGAGAGAGAGAGAGAGAGAGAGAGATAGAGAGAGAGAGAGAGATAGAGAGAGAGAGAGAGAGAGAGAGAGAGAGAGAGAGAGAGAGAGAGAGAGAGAGAGAGAGAGAGAGCAGCTTGCCACACCCAGGCAGACTCCAGCACCCTACACTGTCGCCTCTCATTTGAATATGACCCCAGGCTTCACTCGGGCAGTCCGTAGATGTCACCTTCCCTCATTTATCCGCGTCCTCATTAACTCTTATTTATTCTCTTCCTCCTGCGTCTCTTTTATCAGCGGCGGCCAATTGATTCTCCCTACGGGTGGCGGTGGGAAGGACCAGAGGGAGTTTGGGAGAGGGGTGGAGGAGGAAGGCAAAGGGAGTGAGTTACGAGTTAGATGGGAAATTGAAAAACGAATATTGATCACCATGAAGATGAGTCTGAATAGCTTTATCAGATGAGAGACATCGTTTAGGGTAATGATTAATTTTCACAGATTACTCCTCTCTTAAATCTTGTCATCACACGAGCCTCTAGACATAATCACTTTAGCCATGGATGACTACCAGTAGGCACCACGTACGCTGGGTGTATGTATGCCTAGAAGTAACATCAACACCTGAAGAAGGTGTTGGAGATATTGTCTCCCCGGTTGGTGGATGTGGTAGGTCGACGTTGACGGCCTTAATGACCCTGGTAGTTAATGGGCCTAAAGCCCCAGACAACCAACCATCAACCAACCTGGATCATAAGATTCTTTTCCCTTTGATATTGATAATGTCCTAAATCGATCAAACACACACACACACAGACACACACACACACACACACACACACACACACACACACACACACACACACACACACACACATCCAAACTGTGGCTTTGGTTTCCAGTTATCAAGGGAAGTTACGGGTTAGAGAGAAGGATCATAAAGAACATGCAGCAGTAAAGGCTGTACACACAGGTAGGACGATGTGCAGGAGCTACCGTCTAACGAGGCCACCAGCATTCTTCGCGATCTGGAGAGCTGAGGGCGGAGTTCCTCGAGTGTTTGGTGTCACCCGCGAGTTTCCCATGGCCATAATTATGGAGCGTTGCGAGGGAGAAAGTTTATCCCGGGTCCTCAGTGACCACTCCTCCACGGAGGCATTAAGGCATCCTCTTGCCGCCTTTCAAGTCAATTAGACGAGCTACCCTGGGCTGGTATGGTGCATAACGACCTGCATGAAGGAAACACAGTAGTCTACTTCAGCAGTAGAGGCAGTACGAAAGTACGACTCTTAGAACTCGGGTGATCAAAAGAGAGACGCTAACTGCGAGGCAGCGATCGACAGATACAGTCTCTGAAACATCGCAATGAACTGGAATGAACCAAGAACTACTGGACGAAGATGACCAACAGCTAAGAGAACGCGCCTCACTCAGGCAGAGTGGGATTTCCATCGCCTGGATCAGCAGGTACAAACGTAAACCCTTACGTCTAAACACATGAAGATGAAGCTGTCGGTAAACGCTGGTGGTAACGTATCTGTATCCAACAATCCCTGATGGTTTAGTGTTTTGTGCTTTCGAGATGCAGCTCACGCCATTACGTACGACAGGCGGTGCCATGAGAAATGCACAAATTTATCAGATGAAGGGGAACGTGATGGTGAGACGGCAGCATCACTCATAAGGGAGGACATTAGCCTTAATGTCTGAAATTTTCATACATCCTCCTCCCCTAATGTAGCCGAAAACAGTGATGTGAACTTGTGCCAGACACTTTGAAATGATTTATGAAAGGTGTAAATCCTAAGAATGACGAGCAAACCAGTGTTAATGGGAGGTGCATGACCGTATCACATGCTCCAAATGCATCGCCCATTTATTAAACTCTTCACCTCCTCTACTCATGATAGCAGGTATTAATACTGGTAAATGTTTCGCTTCAGATTCAAGACTGACATTTTTTGCGCCTCTTTAGTTGCATGAAAGGCTCTTACCACACTGATCTACGACTTTCAGGTCTCTTCTTCTATCATAAACAGCCTCGAAAGGACCCATTGGTCTGTTGCTGTTTGAATTCGTTTGTATTTCTTTGCATCAGAACCATGCGGATTCCACCTTCCATCAGTACGATAGTTTTTACGGGAAAACTGGGAGACGACGTGTGCCGGCCAGCGGCCTGCTACTGCTCTACCAGCCGTACGACTTGTTTCATGATATCTCTTACCTTGTACTCTGACCTTCGGAATTTCATAACAAGAAGGTCTCAAATCACCATAAAGCACACAATCACAAAATCTTGTAGCAGATGAGTAATCATAGTTAGTGAATATATGGAAAATGTTGGTGGCGCTTGCATAAGCAACTGCAAGCACTATGCAGGAATAATACTCCTCGTTTTCGACCGGATATGCTGACGGGAAGATTGTAATAGCAACAAGTCAGTTACAAGTCACGTATCTAAATCTTATCACCACCGTCAACCCTTGTAACGCCTTAGATTCCACAAGAATTCAACGGAATCGTCAAGTAGATAATCTGTGTCTGTAACACCACGGCTCTGTAACGCTCGTTATCACACACGTCACACTGGCGGAACAACAGCCAAATATTCGGTCGTTGATCATCATCATCATCATCATCATCATCATCATCATGAATATTACTCTGTATTCACGCAAATGCCATGACTACTCTCCCTCGACTAATTTCAAATATACAGATGTTACACAGATGTTGTTTAGCATACGACGTTGTACACACACACACACACACACACACACACACACACACAGGCAAACAGGATTTGTACCGAAAGGACCCACAGAGGACGGCATCGTCCCGGCCTTACCATCTAGAATTAAAAAACAAGATAACATCACCATCACTCTGTCATAAGTTATGTCAACACGGACACCCTCACCGCCATCATCATGCTACCCACACTCGGTACTGACAGTGATAACACCATTGCCACCATGATGTCACCACAGACAGCCGCCCCCTTGAATAATGACCACCATCACACCACGCGCCACAATATATAAGACCACCGACACCCACCCTCCCATCCCCTCCTCCTCCGCCACCACCGTCATCACAGCAGAGTTCATGCATTTCATGACCATCACATCACCACCGCCGGAAGCCAGCTCAGGGAGAAGCCGTAAAGACCCTGTCATACCCCTCATCGTACCAGCATCACCAGAACAAGTTCTGATCTCCTTCCATCGCTGTCGCAGCATCACCATAACATCTAAGGAATCCCCCACACCATTCCCACCATTACCACTGCCACCTCACCAACACAACGACGTTCGTGTCAACAGTATCACAAGGACTGTCCTCCTCAACTGTCACCATTACTCCGTAACTCTCGCCTCACCATTCCATCCCAAGACACAACACTCCAGCCTCCTCCTCACGGATCCCTCTCCTCCTCATGAACGGGCCCCTCACCCCCATCCTATACACACGTATCTCCAGTATCCTACTCTCCTAAACGCTCCCGAACACAGCCTACATTCTCCTCTCCCGGTCTCAACCCAAAACCCCCAACTCTCAACGCTTCACAACCCTACCCACTACGCGCCCCACTCCCCGAGCGTAGCTCCCCACCTCGGGACTGGCCTTAACCCTTCCCCGGGTTTCCATAAATCACAGGATACTTTACATGCAGCGGCCGAGTGTGACGTCCCCGATACATCACCCGGCCAGCCGGCTGCCCGTACCCGCCACCCAGCCGGACTCCAAGGCTTTTGTCTGTCCCTGCCTGCTCTACACAGCTCTGGGGGGGCTGCTGTCCGTTCTACACAGCTCTGGGGGGATTCTGCATGCTCTACACAGAGCTCTTGGGGTCGCGCTCTGCTTTACAGAAATCTGGGGAGTTGCTGTCCATTTTACATAGATCTGGGAGCAACTGTCTTCTATAAAGATCGGTTGGACTGCTGTCTGCCCTCAGCATCTCTGGGGGATTCTGTCTGCTCTACTGACATGTGGGGTCAGCTGCCTTCCCCACAGAGATCAGGAGAGGCACTGTCTACTCTACAAAGATGTGGGTGTATGCTATATACCCTTCTCTGTACTACACTGAACAGGGTCAGACTGTGATGATCAGATTTTAAGTACATTAAAAGGTTTCTAGAATGAGCCCGGGGAAGGGACCATAGAACTGCCATTCTATCTAGATCGTCAGTATGTCACTGTATGATTATTATGAGAGAAGGAAGCTGCATGCCTCGTTCTAGATCTTGAAGATAATACTTACGACATGTATCTGACCCTGGGAAGAATTTGTATTGTGCTCTTGGTCCCCTTACTCGAGGAAGCATAGAATTGCATGAGAAGGTCTACGGATACGCTTCGAGAATGATGCTGGAAGTGAGTGAACTGAGTTACGGGAAAGAAAAGGGATTCCTTGAGTAAATGAAAATATGTAAGATTCCTCTAGTGGGCCACGAATGATGGTTATAGGAATCGCTTCTCAAGAAATCCATTTGAACTTCCAAACCAGAAGAGAGACATCATGACAGGAGGCAGGGTAGGTGTGAGGAGGGAGGTGAGAAAGATACTAGCAGAACAGTAGTCTACTTGTGGCACAAACCGACCAAAGAGGATGACGAAGAATCTGGAGATGTTTAAAAGTCACCGTAAAAAAGTATAGGGTTTAGGAGGCGAGGCCCTGAATAGCATAACTTTTTCCCCCCGTAACATACAAGTTACAAATTGGTAATTCCACACACACACACACACACACTCACACACACACACACACACACACACACATGAGGAGCAATGTACAGCAGATAGAAAATGGAAGGAGGGTGCGACTGTCACACCATTCATCATGTCGTCCAAACATCGAGGAATCAATCATTAACAATTCATGGTCGGGAATATTCATGTCGGTCCGTTGCAAGTCATGACGGGTAAATGTGTAATAACCCGGAGGAACCACCAATCACTAACGAGATGCAGCAACGCCCTGATAACGAAAGCCAGAGGCGGGCTAACAACCCCGAATTCGTATATTAATTTCTAAAACAAAGGACGCACGGGCAGGAGCAGGGCAGACGGTCACACAAGGCGCACCAGCAGCCAGGCCGGATGTGGAAGATGTGTCGCCACACACAACACCTGTATTTACACATATACACCCCAGGATTCCCTGGGATTGGGGGGATAGGGAAGAAAAGCTAGAGGGAGTGAGGATGTTGTTGGAGTGGGGGAGGGAAGGGTACTTGAGGGACGGGGGGTAACATATCCCCCATACCTTGCCAAAGGGAGGGAAGAGGTAGGATGAAGTGAGGGAAGTGGTGCTGAAGGCTGTGTGTGTGTGTGTGTGTGTGGTGGAGAGGCGCCTGGAGCGTGCGTTGAGTGCACAGTGACGGTGGTTATGATGCTGGAGGACAGTAATGATGTATTATGTTCTTAGTCTATACATTTTCCTCTGCTTTCTACGCTGGCTATGACAGCGTGGACAACTAATTACCTTAATCAAGGTCATCTCATTAACGACTGTATGTATACTAGGCTTAGCCAGGTTCCCAGTTCATCGACTAATCCTTAGGGTAGGATGAATAGGTGGGTGGGATTGTGGACCGACTATGTTCTTGGAGATCATGAAGCCGAAGATGGAAAGAACGAAAAAAGAAAAAAAAATTGAGACATATCATTGTATCGTGTCATAATCACCCGCGCCTCGGTATCTGTGGTTCGTCACCTACTCTTCTCCATACATCGTGAACCAGCGATAGTTTACTCAGATCTTCATCATCACCATCGTGTGGTGTTTCATGAGTCTACCCCTGGGTCGTAACCTCAAGGTCAAGGTCACGTCATGGGGGTAGGGGGAATCATGTTTTCTTCCATAACTTTCATGTCTTTGGTGATCCTATTTGACTGAGTTGATGGCTCGGTCGTTCGAAGTGCTGTTTCTAAGCTTCTCTTCTTTTTTTTTTTTTTTCAAAACTGGTGTTACCAGCAAGCTTACAGTCTCTCGGCAGAGGGCGTCGGCGGTTTTTGCCAGTCTAGTCCATCCCAGAGAAGGGATGGAAGGGTAAGGGTAGAGTGGTGAGGGTGTTCACCAGTCTAGGACCCACAGGGTAGAAGGAGGAGGAGGAGGAGGAGGAGGAGGGAGATGAGGAAGAGGGAGAGGTGCGAGGGGTGTTAGCCAGGCTGGGGCCGCCCCCCAGGGCAGGCTAGGCACCTCAGGTTGCAGGTCAGGCGGGACATGGTAGCGGTACCGGCCACCCATCAGTCCATGTCTGCTGCTGCTGGTGCCGGATTTTTTTGTCTTTCCTCATAATTTGGATCAAAATTCGAGTCAGACTTATGAACGGATGTGTTGCTGCGAGACTTTCAGAGTATGTGTGTGTGTGTGTGTGTGTGTGTGTGTGTGTGTGTGTGTGTGTGTGTGTGTGTGTGATTTCCGGAGAGAGAGAGTGAGCTAAGGTGAGGAAGGAGAGACAGCCATTAACTCTGCCACACCATGTTTGTCTTGATCTCTGTCTCTGTGTATCCGTGTTCTCATCTCGAAGTTCCTGTATTTACAAATTCTGCCACAATTACATTTCCTACGATCTACTTTCACCGTCATAAATCATCCTGTATGTGACAGTCAGCTGGGGAAAAAAACCTTCCTTGCATTTACAACACGATGACTCTGATCCTATCTTTAGATCATATGTGTAACGATAATCCTTTACAAAAAAAACAAATGCTTGATAAATAAACAATCTCCCAAAAAAATTCTGCCTGAAAGACACAGCAAAATATGGTAAATATATAAACGATAGATGATACGATAATCTTTGATCATGATTATTACTGAATGATAAATCATATTCAGAATAACGTAAATATCTAAGGTTGATCATCTGGTATGAACGAAACATCGCAAAGGTTTTATGATATAAGAAGAAAATAAAAATACTGGGTAGGGTTTACGACAGAGATGACAGTGGCAAATGGAACAGCTCCCACGGTGCTCACTTAAGCCCCCTCTCTCAACATTTTCCTCCAAGTAACTGTGAATGATGCCAAACATCAGGTGAATAAACCTCCTGTTTTGAACAACTCGACAAACCGGTACCGGAGGAGAGAAAATCCACCAGCTTGTGCTGCTCTTTTGAGTCATTTTAGTCTTCACACACACACACACACACACACACACACACACACACACACACACACACACACACACACACACACACACACACCGTCCTCCCCGATCCTCCATGTACAGGGAATACTACCCTCGTCAGTGTGTGTGTGTGTGTGTGTGTGTGTGTGTGTGTGTGCCACCTTGATGGCAGGACAGCCTGGCAGGCATCACTGAGTCATCATGACGATCCTGTGTATTCACTGGTTCTTGAATGGATCAGTAACAGATAGTGAAGCACCCACGTCCTCACCCATCACTATCACCACCACCACTATCACCCGCTGCTGCTATCACTATCACCACACTCACCACCCTCACATATATCACCATCGTTACCACTAGCATTACCACTGACACCATTATCATCACCCACTGACCACCACCACCACCACCACCACCACCACTACCACCAGAGGAACGGGATCAGGTTTTCGTCCTTTGTGCAAAGTGTGAGCCACGCCCTTGACCACAGCCTGGACTACCCCGTTATCTCCCCTGCTAAAGTAAGCCACACGCATCACGCTCCCACCTGTGTGTGTGTGTGTGTGTGTGTGTGTGTGTGTGTGTGTGTGTGTGTGTGTGTGTGTGTGTGTCACCCGTATATGTATATGTGTGAAGTCATGTATGCAATGTACATATGGATGTGATGCTTACGTTTCCTCGACTGCTTCTACAATTGTATGTGCTTGTGTGTGTTTGTGTGTGTGTGTGTGTGTGTGTGTGTGTGTGTGTGTGTGTGTGTGTGTGTGTGTGTGTGTGTGTGTGTGTGTGTAGGCACGCTTATATGCTTGCCTGAGTATCGTATATTCACAAGAGGCGAAAAGTGATATATTTGGCACAAGCACACTACCACCGCGCCCTCCTCCACTCTCATACCTCCTCATACAAAACAACAACAACAACAACAACAACAACAGTTGTACCTTCATCAACAGTGACCTTTACAGAGTTCAAGAAAGCGATAATTTCTTTCGTGCCACTCTGCTCTTTACCCACCTCCACTCATATCCACACACACACACACACACACACACACACACACACACGCACACACTCCTTCCCTCTAGCTAGATCTAACCTCTCCCTCCGTCCCTCACTACTCTAGTGGCTTCCTGTACTGGAAACTCATTCCACAGCCTCGTCCATGCAATGGGCAATTATCTCAAAAGGTTAATATATACACAACGGCAGTTCTTTACACGTGATTTGAAAAGCAGTTAACTTTCTCGCAGACTCAAAAGTGAGCGAGAGAGTTTTCCCTGGTACGCAGCTCGCTCTGTATATAAGTTGTTTTGGAAATGTTCTCAGTTAGCACGTTTAGTCTTTCAATACAGATCTGCTGGTGCGGAACTCTTCTTGCCATTACCATAAATTTCCACTGATAAACAGTCTGGCTTAACCTGATGAACAAACACCCATAACTCAAGCCATGCGCGCTGTCGTCTAGTTAACTTCTAATTCGAAAAGTTGCTTGATCCGGTTACGATCAGTAATATAAAACGTGTAAGTATATAGACGGAACCAATATATGTATATATATATATATATATATATATATATATATATATATATATATATATATATATATATATATATATATATATATATATATATATATATTTAAATATATATATATGATATTTACGTAGGTGTTACTGGACTCTGCCCGTAATAGTTTACGGGGCGTGAGTAGGGTCGCCTTTAATAACGCTGTATCAACGAGAGTACAGTCTCGTTAAAGAACTCACTTCAGAGGATTCCACGTTTCCTTACTACTGAAAGTAGCGCAGCCTTGGGTTGCAGGAGCCTATGTCAAAAGGTCCTGGGTAACACCAGAAGTCATTGGTAGACAGAGGTCCCCCATCCCCGGTAACGCTTGTCTACCAATGGCGTCTTAGCTACGTCACTTCCTTGTATAACAACTGACTGTTCTACGTATTTTATCTCATTCTTGTATCTCCCCTGACGATGTGATCATGACACGAAAGTGTACTGTGGGAACTTATCGTATTTTATTTTCCTCGTGGTTATATATATATATGTGTGTGTGTGTGTGTGTGTGTCACAGTCGGTGCACACTACATAATTGTTATTCTAAGCACTTCCCGACTGTGACATATACAAAAACATAAATCACCCTTTGGAAGACAAATCAATAATAGTTTGACAGTGAATATTTACGGCATTAGTGATGGAGACACAAGCAGCCTCCTGTCTACTTGTGTTACGGTCAAAAACGTTCTCAAGAATAATGTTTTCTCCTTCTTCTATATGTATTTTTATGCTCATTTGTTTCGTCTGAGTTTAGACGTTTATTTCAGAAATACATAAGAGACATTTTACATATATATATATATATATATATATATATATATATATATATATATATATATATATATATATATATATATATATATATATATATATATATATATATATATATATATATATATATATATATATATATATATATATATATATATATATAAATAATGTCACCTAATTTATCTTTCTGAATGACGAGCTGATATCAAGACAAACGTTGCTATGTATACCACACAAACGTTGCTGGGCATCCGCCGTCCAGGGTCCTACGACCTCCTAGGTACCGCCAATGTTAGTTATGGCGAAGCAGTGAGCCAGCACTATGCCGTTTACTACATGCCCCATCCCACTCTCTACACGGCCCAGGTCGCCGTAGTGATCAATCTTATGAGCTGTTGGTTCGTATGTACTGGAGTTTTATTGGTCACACGGCTAAGGTGGTTCATCCTTCACTTATCTATCAACCAGAGTGGAATGAAAAGCCGTCCGTCTAGTTAATTCTACTGGCATCACCTCTCTTCAACCATCCCTTTCTGTGCCCCGTCCTCACGGCTTGAACTCGAGGCACTCGCCTAGCTGTTGCTTCCCTCAGTTTGTGTGTAGAGACCGACCACTCGAGGATTAGGCATCATGATACCTCCCTCTCTCTAACAGCTAAGCTGTGCAGTTCTCTTCCTACTTTCAACTTTCCATCTTTCTATAACCTTTCTACCTTTAAGAGTCTGGTCTACTTACGCCTACGGAACATGGATTAATTCCAACTTTCTTCTTCCTCTCACCTCATCGCTTTCACCCTAGATGGCCTTTGACTGAGGCATGTTTTGCTCGAGCCATGTCGGTCACCATCAACAAGTGTTTATACATATATTTCTATCAAGTTTCTTTTAATTCTTTTACTGTGTCGTGTGGTAACGAACCTCCTTTTTTTTTTATTTTCATCATGAATATCAACAGCGTTCATTATGCAGCTTCGTCCTATCTAGGCCAGGTGTGTGCCAGTCACATCAGGAGCATGCCAGCCAGACCAGCTGTGTGCCAGTCAGACCAAGTGTGTGCCAGTCAGACCAGGTGTGTGCCAGTCAGATTACATGTGTGCTAGCCAGACCAGGTGTGTGTCAGCTAGACCAGGTGTGTGCTCGTCAGACCAGGTCAGACCAGATGTGTGCCGGTTAGACCAGGTCAGACCAGGTGTGTGCCAGTCAGACCAGGTCAGACCAGGTGTGTGCCAGTCAGACCAGGTCAGACCAGGTGTGTGCCAGTCAGACCAGGTCAGACCAGGTGTGTGCCAGTCAGACCAGGTCAGACCAGGTGTGTGCCAGTCAGACCAGGTCAGACCAGGTGTGTGCCAGTCAGACCAGGTCAGACCAGATGTGTGCCGGTTAGACCAGGTCAGACCAGGTGTGTGCCAGTCAGACCAGGTCAGACCAGATGTGTGCCAGTCAGACCAGGTCAGACCAGATGTGTGCCAGTCAGACCAGGTCAGACCAGGTGTGTGCTGGTCAGACCAGGTCAGACCAGGTGTGTGCTGGTCAGACCAGGTCAGACCAGATGTGTGCCAGTCAGACCAGGTCAGACCAGGTGTGTGCCAGTCAGACCAGGTCAGACCAGGTGTGTGCCAGTCAGACCAGGTCAGACCAGGTGTGTGCCAGTCAGACCAGGTCAGACCAGGTGTGTGCCAGTCAGACCAGGTCAGACCAGATGTGTGCCAGTCAGACCAGGTCAGACCAGATGTGTGCCAGTCAGACCAGGTCAGACCAGGTGTGTGCTGGTCAGACCAGGTCAGACCAGATGTGTGCCAGTCAGACCAGGTCAGACCAGGTGTGTGCTGGTCAGACCAGGTCAGACCAGGTGTGTGCTGGTCAGACCTCCAGGAGAGGGAATCTTCAGCGTGGGACCTCGTTACCGGGAACTGAATAGTGATACCTTGACGTGTGGTCTTCTGTGATTACTAGCTACTGTCACTGATAACGCCATACTCAATTTACCTTTTTTATTGATTATCTGTCTGGTATATATATATATATATATATATATATATATATATATATATATATATATATATATATATATATATATATATATATATATATATATGTACATTATGCTTGTTCGCCGTAACCCGCTTTAACGAGGTAGCGCTAGCAACAGACAAAGGAAAAGCATCATTCGCTCACATCCATTCTCTAGTTGTCACGTGTAATGCACCGAAACCACAGCTCCCTATCCACAGCCAGGCCCCATTGAACTTTCCATGGTTTCCTTCAAACGTTTTCACATCCCTTGGTTAAGTCCATCAACAGCACGTCGCCCCCTGTACACCACATCGTTCCAACTCACTCTATCCCGTATCAGTTTATTCGTTCTCTGTTTTTGTAATGACGTGCATTAACAAAATGAGATTCTCCTCTTCGCTTTCAAAGATTCTGAACATGATTGAAAGTAATAGCTCCAGGTGTCCCCAATCAACGTCTAAGAGTACGCACACAGCCATATCCCACACTGGTAGTCCCTCACCACAAGGGCGTAAACCAACTCCTCAAATGTTTCCATCAGTAACGTCGTCCAGGAATGGATGTGACCATCAGGGAGGAGATCAGGGACAGCTCAACCCTCGGCTCTCTCTGCCCTTCCGTCCAGCCGGGTCAACCTAAGCTTTTCCTTCTGAAATTAATTCGTCCACACCGTCATTCTGCCCTTACGTCAGACGTCATTAGAGAGAGAGAGAGAGAGAGAGAGAGAGAGAGAGAGAGAGAGAGAGAGAGAGAGAGAGAGAGAGAGAGAGAGAGAGGGTGTGTGGAGGGAGGGAGAGAGAGAGTAACAAGCTCAGCCACATTCGCTGTTGTTATGCTGTCCCGAAGGGTGAGACTCTGCTTCCGTTTTTGTCTCATTTTGTCAGCAGACGCTCAAGGAGAGGACGTTCTTTGTTGTTATCCTTTATCAGTAGATACGTGAGTTAGTTATCTTCCTTTATCAGTAGATATCTGAGTCAGTTATCTTCCTTTATCGGTAGATATCTGAGTCAGTTATCTTCCTTTATCAGAATCTCATTCCTTAAGAAAAAGAATTCTTTAAAATGCGTATTTTCCTGTATTACAGATTCTAATTTTACGCCCCGTCCTTCTTACACAATGTCATTCCTTTCATACAGCGAAGTGATGCTGTCCACTCATTCACCATACACTCCTCCTGGGAAACATAAGCATTTATTTATTCATTACAAAAAACGTAACCCATCGAGTTGATAGCTTACGTTAACGAGTCTCAGCGGACGGGTCGTTACATTACGTTATCCCATGACTGGACGTCAGTGCGACCAATTAAGGGAGATCCGACGTCCGGAACACACGGTGGCTTGATGGTTATGACTGCTGCAGCTGGGGTGGGTCCCTGCTGCTGTGGCCCCTGCCACTACTGCTCCTGCAGCTGGGGTGGGTCCCTGCTGCTGTTGCCCCTGCCACTACTGCTCCTGCAGCTGGGGTGGGTCCCTGCTGCTGTGGCCCCTGCCACTACTGCTCCTGCAGCTGGGGTGGGTCCCTGCTGCTGTGGCCCCTGCCACTACTGCTACTGTTGTTGTTACTGCGACTAATTCTACCACTGATGCTATTACCACCCCTGCTACTATTACAACTACTGCTACTGTTTCTACTGCTGCTACTTCTACCATTACTACTGTTACTACTACAGCTACCACCACCCCTTACTACTACTAGTGCTACTACTATCCCTGACTACTACTGCTACTATTTCACGGGCAGCACCAATGGGATCAGCGCCGGCCACACGCCACACCCCACCACACACACACCTCCACTGGTCAAAAGAAGGCAACATCTCGTGCGGGGCCGCTAACCACTGCAGCTGCTGGAACCTGGATAATGTCATTCATTGTCCTGCAACCATCTACAAGATTTATATGTGGCCGGGTCATGGGGGCTTGCTAATACCCCCTATTGTCTGATGCACCCTTTCCCCCCCATCCCACTAATATTTTTGTTCTTTATGCATTCGTTACTGGAGATTGAAAGTTTACAAAGCAAGAATAATAGTAGGGAGTGGTTGAACGCTGCCGACGGATCTATTTATTACGGTCGAGCCGTGGCTCTGTGTGAGGTTTTAGGTTTAAAGCATCATTCCTCCCTGGACAGTTTAAGGTGCCGTTTACATATTCCAGTCGGTAGGAGTCATTCTGTTCATTGAAATTATCTTTCCTTCATAACTGATCCTGGCGGAAGAGTTGGACATATTGTGATACTGTAGTTGTGTTGATTATAGATGAATTAAGAGCTATATTCTAGTATCAGTGATAGTAGTGGTAGTAGTAGTAGTAATAGTAGTAGTAGATCAAAAGTGGCAGCTGCAGCAACAGCACCTAAGGTGTTAATATACAGTGCAATACTCTCCAACACCTAGCGACCATGCCATCCATCATCTGGTGATTCTGGTGTTTACCCTACGTCATCAGCAGCAACACATGACCTCTGGTCGACCCAACACACAGTCTGCTCCTGACGTACGAGGTCAGCCCGGGGAGGTCCTACCCTCCTGACTAAGGATTATCAGCCAAACTTTTAGTTTCATTAAAACTAATCTGCCGTTAAGCTATCGTCAAGTGTTCATGTGCCAAGCTTCTCACCCTCAGTACTCGTACGAATATCACAGTCATCTCTCTCACCACATATGTGTGAGGATCATCTACGCCTCACTCGCCCCGTTGTCTTCATTACCGCCACCGCCATCATCGCCAGGCCACAAGTGTCCAGAAGCCGGATTTCAGACCCAGCGGGAAAAATTATCACATCTGTGCTTCCCTGGCTAACAACAGCCCGGATCCCAGCCTCTGCCGTCCACTGATTGTCACTCTCCCACCTTCCTCCTCTTCTCTCTCTCTCTCACTGTCGTCCATCATTACTAAATTTCATATTCATCCTTTGTCACTGTTACAGATCATATATATATATATATATATATATATATATATGTGTGTGTGTGTGTGTGTGTGTGTGTGTGTGTGTGTGTAGATATGATCACAATATATTACAGTTGTAATATCATTATAATAGTACAAAACAGTAGTGTAATGTATCCGGAACTGAAGCTGTAAACATACCAAACGACCATAAAACCCTTCAAACACAATACTAATTACATCTCCTCAACAATGATTTATATGCAAACTGGATGACTGTCTGAGGAACCACTAACGCAAAGACGCTAGTGAAAAAAGATATTAACGCTGTAGCCTTATTTTTTACTGTAGTAGGGGCGCAATACAGGAAGCCCAAATTACCAGTGTTCTAGTACATGAACAGCTGTACAATTACTATCATATGAAGGAGGAAGAGGACGAGCGGGATGAACGCTGGTGCTCTCGTGAACAGTGTTCTCGTGTCTCGTTCCAACACGGTTCAGAGCAAGGCTTCCGGAGGGACGATATGATGTAGTCCAAATATAAGAGTCTGGTGTGATAAAGCCGCTAATGAAGCAAAGTTCTTTTCTAAACTATATTCCTCGTCGAATCATTTGCATACTTAATGGATAGTTTACTGCTGGGGAAATACAGGAACACCTGTACAACGCTATGATACGTGTGATATACCAGTCATAAAGTTCCTATAATGCCCCAGCTTACAGGTAAATACTGAGCAGATGAGGTGCGACTGAAGATGTTATTCTAGACGTTGAATAAAATCGTAAATGAGAGATAACACACGCTCGACTCTCGCGTCTGATGACGTTCTCAAAAGAATAATAGTGTGACATTCTTACCTCGTGTGAGGGAGTGATTCTATTTGCATCCCTGGGCCAGTGTTATGACCAACTCATATCCTTGATGATGATGGAGCGACATCTTCCTCTTATCCTGTGAAAGATAGTGTCCCTCAGGCTTCTGTCCTGTCACCTACCCTCTTCCTCCCTTCCATGAATGATATTCTGCCTTCGTCATCTGACGTTACTCACTCCCTCGTTAATGATTCCACTCTACATACTGTATCTCATTTTCCCTCCCCTCCTGACAGTAACGCTCTTTCTATTTCTCCCACTGAATTATTTACCTCTATTAATTTTGAACCTGTACACCAAATCACACTGGAGAAGCAGTAACCTGGTTAGATTCAAGAGAGCAGAATTGTAACCTCTTCTAAAATTTCTTCATAAATCTCACCCTTTTCCTGCTATTGAATTCTAAGTGCTAGACTGCAATCCTGCAATATATTACACATTTTGGTCGTAGCCGTACCCTGTAAGTCCTATATAATGAGTATGACAAAACGTGCTTCGTAAAAGCTGGGGATGTTGCATAGGTGTCGAAATTATTTCCATTTTGAGTAGGTATTCCATTTCTACAGGAATCTCATTCGTTCTAGTACGGAATTCTGCTCAAACATCTAGTTCAGCTCTTCTTTCACCTCTCTCTTTTAGTGGAATTAAAACCCCCTCTGCTACAACAACTCTATTGATTTCACAACACTTCAGCCATTTCCATCCTCCGCGATGTTGCTGCTCTCCCTCTGTTCCACAGGTATTATTTTAGCCACTGCTTGCGTAAGGTCTGTGAGTGTGTCCCATCCTCCAAGGTCTGGACCCGCGGCTTGCGCCTGGTTACTGCTTCCTATAGTATCTGTGTACGGACCAGCCACACGAGGATGGACTGTTATAATACCACCTTCTACCCTCGATCAGTGATGTTGTGGAATTCTCTTCCTTCCTTCGTCTGTATTTCTTACTGCAAACCTTGAAATCTTAAGAATTAAGTGTACAAACACCTGAAGACTCATATTTATATCCTACTCTCCTTTTCTTACACCCTTCACTCTTCCTTTCATTCGACATGGCAACTACAGGGGCATGTTTTTGCCCGTGCTATGTCGGCTACTGAAAAAGAAAAAAAAAATGTGATGGAGTACCGCTTGATCCCACAGCCACACGGCGTAGCAACAACAGTGTGGAAGAAATGCCTTTGATGAATGCCTTTATAAATGCTTTGGCTGATCCTGGTATCCCAGTGTGAGACATCTACGTCTCTCGACACGTTTGATTCAGTTCTCTTTCACTAGAGAAAGATCCTCTATCGAACCCCAGGCTTCCTGAACACTAACATAGTCTTCTTCGCTGCTTGGAATTCCTGTTTACCGTCTTGATATCTCAAAAGCTCTTTGAGGACTGCATCTACAAAAGAAAATTGATCTACTATCTTTAGAATACATCTCTCACAATGTAGACCACTCACTACCATCAAAAACTCTCTTGAAGCACACCCAACTTGGCCAGTCATATGACGTCAAACGTTAGGTGGGGTCTGCGGTACGACCCAAGACACACCTGGTGTGTGTTCAGTAGTACCACGTTACTAGGCGAAGGAATATACCAAAACCCAAGCCACACCCGTTGTGGCCACCGTCACCAGGCGGGGGATCTGAAGCAAGACCCAGGCCACACCTCTCGTGGCCACCTCCAGCACATCACAAGGCCTTCAGTCAGACCCACTGACCACCTGGGTGGTGGGCCCAGCTATGAGTGACGGCCCAGAGACCTTACCGATGTTTTGCATACATTATCTACGAACCATACAGGTGTTCACCATAAGAGGTGCTATTATAGAGCGAGCGGCGACGTCTTTATTTAACACCTCGGTGGCCGGCCCCAGCGTTATGCTGATGGGCCCACCCGCTTCACACACACTCACACAGTAGCTGCTGGACCAGTGACGCTGGCAGTAACGCCCTCCGTCTTGGGTGGTTGCCACAGGTGTGTGACTGTCATTAGTACGGTTGTACTTTATGTGAATCATCACAGACACTTTTCATGCTCTCCTCTTGATTTGAATACGCTAATATGCCAAATTTCAAAGGCATATGTATATGAATAAATGCACATTCTTAGCTTAATTAACGTTATTACTCTGACAGTAGGTTCATCAATGACATCATCCCACAGTTTGACAGTATGTTCATCAGTAACATCGCCTCACATATTGACAGTTCATGCATCAATAACGTAACCTCACGCGTTGCAACAAATTAGCAAGTGATCATTATATCATCAGCGACCATATGTTTGAGACACTCGACTGGTCGATTACCAAACCCATCCTCTGGGTTAGTTTTACCGTCGTCTGGTACAAACAACCCTCCACCACCACCACCTCATACCATGATTTTACGAGCTACCGATCGCAGCTTCCCAGCCAGCAAGGCTTCATTTATCTCCAGTGACTCTGGAAACCCCTGGAAACCTGACGTTTGCGAACCCTTGTGTTGTACTTTGGGATGACTAATGTAGGTATAGTTAAAGCCGCTGAAGTTGCTCCCGGGGGCATTATGCATACGATTCCGTTTTCTTCCGTTGCCTCTGCATTAGACTATTGAGCCCCCAGTCTCCCAACCCCCAGGATATCGGGCTGGTTGATCGGTAAGGATTAATCGGCAAAGTCTGGGGAGAGTGGTGTTGCAGTGACCACCCGGAGTGTTATCGGGGCAGAGCAAAGTGCAGCCAGGAACCAGCACCGGACGCTGGGGCTGTCCACTAACTCTTCTGGCCACCGACATCCACTGGTGAAGGACAAGATGTCTGTATGTCTCACCAGAACATCAAGGGTATGAGAAACATAACCTCATGTCAGAGACACAGTAACTGGTTTGAGCGATAACTCATAATACACCTACACCGCCAGGTACTGCCAGGAGGGTTTAAGCTGGGCATCATATTGTGCTTGGAAGAATACGGGTAGGATCAGAGCTGGCTGATCCTGGCAGTGAAGCTGAAAGTGGTTAATCAGCTTGGTTGATCCTGGTTGATATAGGTACAATTGAAACTGGTAGATTATGGGTATGGTTGATACTGTCAGACAGAGGGCATGGTTGGAGTTTAGCCTATAATCATTCATTGTCAGTCTCAACTACGCCCT
This sequence comes from Panulirus ornatus, assembly GCF_036320965.1. Taxonomy (NCBI): domain Eukaryota; kingdom Metazoa; phylum Arthropoda; class Malacostraca; order Decapoda; family Palinuridae; genus Panulirus; species Panulirus ornatus. Next base: position 2,672,017 of record NC_092265.1, read on the forward strand.
AACTCTGCCAGGTCCAACTACGCCAACTCTGCCAGTATAAATTACGTCTTCATAGTGTGAGCCACCATATCTGTTACTAGGAGCTATGGTGTGACGTGAGCCAGCGGAAGGTCAGGGAATGAACGAAGGGGAAGGGGCTTTTTCCCAGGGAGTTGTAGGAGCCACACTTGAAACACATGACGGGAGAGTGAGGGAGCATAGGTCAGTGGCCAACTGTTGCCTCACCTTCTCTCCCTCCCAGGCAGATGTTTATCTAGCTGGTCAGCACAACAACAGGGCCGTGTGCCCACGGGGGATCCGGGAGCACCACACAGACATTATCAGATAAGGATTATGCGATATACTATCAAATTATCAAAACAGATGTATCACACAGGACACCATTATGCCTCAGGAGCTACTGTTATCATCTTCTCCCCCTGTAAGCAACTGGCAGGCAGTTCTCCAGGGGCCAGGTCTCATTTATTTGATCGTGATGCTCATGCTGCGGCTACTCTGTATGATGTACGTCTACCTCCGTCGTGGTCACGAGGCCATGCCTGATCAGTCAGCGGAGCTCGGGGAGGGAGAGCGTGGTTGTGGCGTCTCTACAAGAAACCTAGAGTGTTTTTCGCCTGAATCCCTCTTGTTGTTGGATCCCTCCCTCATATCCTGAACGTCTCCTCACCTTCGTATTTCTCCCTCTGTCCTAATGATTCCCTCGCGTCTTAGAGCCTCCCTCACCCTCCAAGCTATCCCTTCCCTTTATCTTCCTTGCAGGTTTGTTTATGCCTAATGCTCCTCTCATTTCACCCCACAAAATCTCACTCACCATTTGTGCGGATCACCGCAACTTTACATTCCTGCTTCACATTTTAGAAACGTCCTTTTCCTCACAAGTTTTCCTCACCATTAAGGCGTCTCCTTCTCATGTCAGCTATTTCCTTCACCCTGGAAGGTAGCCCCTTACCCCTCTACACGTTCTCCTTATCTTCTAGGCGTCTCCATCACTCGTAAATTCCCCTTATTATCCTGGACGGCCTCATCCTTCACGTGATGGTGCAGGAGGAGAGGATGTGTCTCAGTGATGGAACATCCAGACGCCACGAGAGGCTTGACGACGGCAGAGGTCTGCCTCTGCCCTGGAAGCATTTCCAGACAAGCGTTCTTCAAGTAAGCACGTGGGATGGTTGAACGTAAGGGGACTGTTCTCTGTCTGAAAATGTTATCTTGTTCTTCAGGAGGGTGTTTGTTTGTTCTCAGACTTGTAACTACAGTATTTAGTTGAACATTTTGTTATTGTTCTCTACGTTGACGAATGTGTTTCCCGGATGAAGAACACCTGGAAGTTTAATCAAGTTGAACGTGTGATATACGTTTTCGAGCTTAACATATGGCATAGGTCGGTAGCTGAACAAGCTGGTATGATAGCCAAAGGTAGGGGCGTCGTGTTCAAGGTCCCTACCATTGTGTTCAAGGGCCGTGCCATCGCACTCAAAGGTGGTATCGTTGTAATCAAGAATTACCTTTCGGGTGGAGTGACTGGGGCCAGAAGAAGCGATCATTTAACAAGAAAAGAGAGAGAGAGGAGGGGAAGTCGATAGAAAGGAGTGTGTATAACACCCCGAATAAGATAAACCAATCTCGTTAGGACTTCCTGTAGTCAATTACAACCATGTGGACATCGCTTATCTTCAGTGTGAAGCGTCACTTCTGTTTCACTAGACAGAGTAAGATACACAACCAATATAAACCCAACCGTTCAGAGATATGCTTCCAATTCAGTCTTTTTCCCTCTATTTAGTGGAGAGGAAGTCATCCAGGTTAAGAGGTTGTAACATTCATCAACGTAAGAAGAGATAGGGAGGAAAAATATATTTCAAGATGAAAGATAATTTAATGAAGTGGATGGTATACGCTTAGATCCATGATGAGTTAGAATGACTGACTCACCTTTGTGCATCGTGTTTGTGAAATATACTTTCCTATTATTAACTTGCAATGACGCGGTGAATTTTGTAGCTACCACCTGGCTACAGCTGATGAGCAGCGTTGAGACTGAAACTAAATAAATGTTTAAAAAAATGGGGAATAAAGGGACTCCATCGGCAGATGCCGCTCAAGGTTATAGATAAGAAAGTCTTTCTCTTTTGTGTTAGCTCTTTATCCATCTTCCTCTTTCCATTTAGCTATTTTTTTTCTTTCTCTGTATATATCTTCAATTTCAGTTTAAAATCTTTTTCTCTCATTCTTTCTCCTCGAATATATATATATATATATATATATATATATATATATATATATATATATATATATATATATATATATATATATATATAACGACCTTCATCTTGCCCTTGCACTCCTGAACAGTGCTTTCATATGCTCGTAAGTACCTAAGGTGCTGAATGACCCTTTGTATAACACTCTTCTTCTTCTTCACTTACACGACACGTGATGAATGAAGTACTTGATTCTTTCACTGTACAATCCCTCACATCTCTCTCTCTCTCTCTCTCTCTCTCTCTCTCTCTCTCTCTCTCTCTCTCTCTCTCTCTCTCTCTCTCTCTCTCTCTCTCTCTCGTCTCCACTTTGTGACCCTTAACCATCGGGAGACCCACAGAGGACCTGGTTCTCAGGACGTGGCAACTGAGCTGACCATGAGAGGCTGGACTCACCCGACAGCAAGAAGATCAGCTTCTTCCAGTCTTCCATTGACTCATTTTCCATCACCCTAACTCCATCACGGTAACTCCATCGCTTTTACTCCGTCAGCCCTCCGTCCGTCCATCACTTTTACCACACCACCTTCACTACATCAACCCAGGTAAGTCACCACTCACACACCATCACCCTGGCCATGTTGCCTTAAATCCATCCTCGTAGCTACATCACCCCCCCCCCCTCCCGCCTTCAATTCACCCCTCTCCATCAACTCCACACATCACCAAACAAACCCCAACCCACCCCTTCCATCACCACCATCGCCTCGCCAAATCCACCTTCACTCCATCCTCCTAACTGCTGCACTTCCCCATACCGTCCATCACCACTCCCTCCTACCCCCGCCAACTAACGATAGCGCTAACAGCACCATTAGACATAACTGTCACATCTAGAACAAAACCAAACACTCGTAACGTTACGCTGAGGAAATAACTACCCAAACAATATACAAAGTCCATTAGCGGCTGAATTTACCACTAATTCTTTTCAGGTGAGTGGCGGTCATAAGCGCAAATTATATATGTGAAATCATGTAATTATCGTGTATATCGTAATAATCGATGAAAGGCAAAATCTAGAGCAATTACTCGTTTCCGTGCGCCGGGTAAGACAAAGGCAAGGGGTAAGGCAGTGTTAACATGTTCACAAGCAGGAGTGGGAGGAGGAGGAAGAGGAGGAAGAAGTAAAGGAAGTAGAGCAGGGAGGTACAGGAGGAAAAGAAGGAGGAGGTATAGAAGGAGAGAGCAAGGAGACAGCATGAAGAGTGGGGCAGATAACTTGAAGGACAGAGAACGTGAGTGCGTAGAGGAGAATACGTAAGAATGTAGAAAAATTTAGAATAAAGAATAAAGAGTCATGTGAGTTACATGTTTTATGTGTAGGATGGGGAGCGTGTGCTTGTAGACTGAACGCCAGCAACCCAGGGAGGGGAAACTGACTCCACTGTAGTACCACCTTGTTGGTTAATTAGCTCCCTCTCCTTCGCTCACGATGCTGTCTCTTCTTCCTCCTTTGCTCATCCACTCCCTCCCTCACTCATTTACTCATCTTCTCTCTCTCTCTCTCTCTCTCTCTCTCTCTCTCTCTCTCTCTCTCTCTCTCTCTCTCTCTCTCTCTCTCTCTCTCTCTCTCTCTCTCTCTCTCTCCCCATTACCCTAGCCCCTTTACCCTTTGCCAGTTGCCCCCTTCCTATTAACCCCCTGTTCTCCCCCCTCCCCCCTCCTTCCCTCCCGAATAAATCAGCGACCAGTAGGTAAAAATGAGAGAAAGAAAAGCACATGAGGTATCTCTTATTATCGTGCATAACAAATGTCACACAGACTTCTGGGAAAACCTCGTAGAAAAAAGAATATGAGGTGTGTGAGTGTGGGGAGGGGATTGAGGGAGCATACATGAATACGCATACATATATATATATATATATATATATATATATATATATATATATATATATTTTTTTTTTTTTATACTTTGTCGCTGTCTCCCGCGTTTGCGAGGTAGCGCAAGGAAACAGACGAAAGAAATGGCCCAACCCCCCCCCCCCCATACACATGTACATACACACGTCCACACACGCAAATATACATACCTACACAGCTTTCCATGGTTTACCCCAGACGCTTCACATGCCTTGCCTCAATCCACCGACAGCACGTCAACCCCTGTATACCACATGACTCCAATTCACTCTATTTCTTGCCCTCCTTTCACCCTCCTGCATGTTCAGGCCCCGATCACACAAAATCTTTTTCACTCCATCTTTCCACCTCCAATTTGGTCTCCCTCTTCTCCTCGTTCCCTCCACCTCCGACACATATATCCTCTTGGTCAATCTCTCCTCACTCATTCTCTCCATGTGCCCAAACCATTTCAAAACACCCTCTTCTGCTCTCTCAACCACGCTCTTTTTATTTCCACACATCTCTCTTACCCTTACGTTACTTACTCGATCAAACCACCTCACACCACACATTGTCCTCAAACATCTCATTTCCAGCACATCCATCCTCCTGCGCACATCTCTATCCATAGCCCACGCCTCGCAACCATACAACATTGTTGGAACCACTATTCCCTCAAACATACCCATATATATATATATATATATATATATATACATGGCGTCGTTGCGTCCTTCACTCTACGTGTTAACACAAACGGGACGGAAAGCATCCATTATTACAATTTTCTCTCTCCAGGTGAGACTTGACAATCTCATCCTCCTTCACTGGAACGTTGAGAATAGTAAATACATACATACATACATACATACATACATACATACATACATGCATGCATACTAACTTAGCAACACACACACACACACACACACACAGACACACACACACAATATACTAATATAATAAGCCCAGGATGAATGTTCCTCCTCCTTATTTAGGAGCGTTGAGATGATGCCCGGAACCATCTCACACCCTCCGTGTCAAGAGCTTCATGTTCCCCTGCGTCTCACTAGAGTTATGCTGCCGAGCTACACTCAAAAACCTTTGTTATCGTTTTATCTTTTTTTTTTTTGGCTGAGAAGGATCCAGTCGCAGACGAGTCTTCATCGATGGCAGGCCATCATTAAGACTTAGAAATAAACAGAGGAATAGAAAAGGGGTGAGAATGAAGGGAGTGATAGCGAGAGAGAATGAGGCGGCTTGTGGCAGACGGGTCAAGCTTTGCGGTCAAGTTTTCTCTTCATGCTCATTTTCTCGCTCTATCTTTTCATCTATTCCCTTTCTTTTAATCTTAATTGTAGACCTGACTTCTATGAAAGCCTTTGTCCAAGACTGGAGCCCTTGTCACGAAAAATACGTACAAATTATCTCCCTCTACACACACACACACACACACCCACACGGGAATATATACCATTTACTTATTGAATTATTCCGTATTCGAGAAATATTGATGAACACAGCAATAAATCCGCGGTAAGTGCATTAATGATAATGATAGTGGCCCAGTCGTGACACACACACACACACACACACACACACACTGATCGACCCAGCTTGGTGGGTCTCGTTATCCAAATGAGTCTTTCATATCACACTGAGGTAAAGCGAAGAAAAAATAACCGAATCAATACATATATCATTGTAACAAAAAATGGGTATCATTATCCGAACGCTCTAATTAGGAAATGCGATTCGAATACACGAAATTGTTGTGATGTATTAAATGTCCTTCGTCTGAATGAATTAGTTTTCTAATAAGCTGAGGGCTCCAGGAGAATCCATGGTTTCTAGTTGCAATTCTCCTCCCGGCGAATTACGCTGGTGTTGTACTTAACTGAACTGTTTTGGGGGTCATCCATACATAGAACTACGCTGGTGTTGTACTTAACTGAACTGTTTTGGGGGGGGGGGGGTTCATCCATACTTTCCTATAGAATTCCCATGGTAGTGTGGTGTAGGCTGCATACCACATGATGCGTCTTCGTAGCCAGTGTTCCTGCTGCATGTTATGCCTGAGGGAGGGAGGGAGTGGGTGCTCTGTCATCCAACCTCTGTCACTAGTAAGACGACCTCGTCTCGTACATCAAGGTGTCCCGTCATCTGTCCCTCCATGTACTCCCATGTACTCCTGGTGACAGAAGAAAATGACGTCTTTTCTCGCTGTTATCAGCAGGCATCTGTGTATCCTCATTATCACCGATAGCACAGATAATGGTGAGATTTCTCTTGCTATAGCCGCCAGCAACGGAAGAGATAGTGGTCAGTGAGGAGAGCGTTATTGTTCAAACAGTTTAGAAGACAACGGAGAAAACTTGTATAGGAAATGTATATGGTTAAGGCTGTCACCAGGTAACGTCATCCATCGTTCATGTAGACACACTTACCTCAGGAAGTAAAGCCAGATGAACGCACTTCATTTCTTACACAAGTTACACGCACTTATCTTGTGTCTTACTGTGAAAATCAAACGTCAAATTCTTCCGTTACAACAAGAGACTTCAAAATTCTTCCGTTAACAGTGAAGCTTCAAAACTATGATATATATGTAGTTTTTAACAGAAAACTTTCAGCAGATAGCCACGAAAACGGACGGAACAGGGAAACAGGGACCGCGACACTAACAGAGAATTCCAATATTAGGAGACACACTGCGACCCTACTGTTAACAGAAGAGTTATCAAACAGGAATGACGTAGACTTTCGTCAAGAGATGGGTCGCTAATGATGCGATCAACAGAAACCTCATAGTGATAAATCATGAATGGTACGTTAACACATTCATTAGCATAGGCCGGGAGCGTCCTGTTAACAGTGGAGGTATGACTAGCCACAAGGGGAGCTGGCACAGCAAAGCAGAATGTGATCGTTGTGTTGAACAGGGGGGCTCGGGGGCTGGTAACGGAAGCCAGTAGATACACATTAAACAGAACCCCAGAGGCTGGCAACAGAAGGTGCGACGAGCAGCGCCTGGGGGTCTGTAACAGAAGGTGGAGGGAGTCCTGTTAACAAGAGGTAAAGGAAGGGGTTAGGGGCATGGTGTGGTGGGGGGAGGGAGTGTTAAACAGAAGGGAAGGGAGAACATAATGGCACTAACAGCTGGATCTGCGGCTGTACAGTTTCGTCGATTAATTTCCTCCATTAATATTCATTCAGCAGTTCCCTGCCAGCCTGCACCCTCCCTCCCTCCCCAACCATCACCACGTCACCCTACCGCCAGACGTGGGATGGAGTCAGCTAGATGGAGATGACAAGAGAGAGGGAGAGAGAAGGGAGGGATTGAGAGAGTGAGGGGTCGTAAACTTCCTTTTTTCTAGGAGAGAGAGAGAGAGAGAGAGAGAGAGAGAGAGAGAGAGAGAGAGAGAGAGAGAGAGAGAGAGAGAGAGAGAGAGAGTACTTTGAGTACTCACGACGGGATTTCGCTGTTAGACAAGGCTAGCGCGTAGCGCTCGCCGCAAATGCCATGAGCATCTGGTGTCCTCATGCTGTAACGCAACCGAGCACTTGCCAGACCCAGCGTCGCTTAACTCCTCCTGATCGCGTGAGGAGCGTTGCTACTGGTTATGTGAGGGTAAATACAGTGTGAGGCAGAAAGACAGGGTGATGATGTATAATGGAGACGTTGATAAGCAAAAAGATAACCTCTTTCCTCATCACATGATGCCAGCCACCGCCACCACAACTACTGCTGGTAAGTACGCACACAGCTCTCCCCGCCTGGCTCAGGCCCGGAGAGATTATGTTTTATGTTTGCCTTTCGCCCATACTATCGTTCATAGTACACAATTACCCACTCACGTATTCTTACTGCTATCGTAACTCTCGTATAAACACACATACGCATTATCTCTGCATGATTACTGATATCATATCTGTATATGCATTACACCTGCACATCATCGCTACTGTTTCGTCAAGTATATTGTAATATCCAGCTTACTTATCATATTTATGCCTCCGCTGTTACATCTCATGTAATCATGAGGATGGTATTGTTACGGTACGCGTCAGCATATACCAGCAGTAGGGGCGGTCGGGTTTTATGGCCATCTGATGCGTCGCATTTAGGTGTCGGAAGGGGCCCAGCAGGAGGGACAGTCAACATTATGACCAGCTAAAGTGTCACGTTAGGGTGTCAGGGCGTTATGACCATCTGAGGTGTCACATCAGGGTGTGGGGACAGGCGGCTAAGGTGAGGTTACCTCGGCCCTTCGCCATCCACACCGTGTGACAACACCTCCTGGTAATATTAGAGTATCCTGGCTGTAACACAGCGCCAGTCTTTGATGGCATGGGTCCTGCCTGGAACGTGTCCGAGGGATGGTACCTGCATCAACGTGAGACAGCTCCTCGTCTGAACAGGAAATGTTGTGAATTACAGAAACAAAACTGAGGCCGTTGGTGTAATGGTTAGAATCGTCCGGGCTCGATCCCCGGCGCGGGTAGGGTGTGTAACCCACCCTGCTGGTCCATCCTCCCTACGGGTACCAAATGTGATCTTGAGCATGGCGATTGTGACGGGTCTAGCCTGACGACAGTATGTAAACGAGCATCAGAACCTCCGTGAACGTCCATGGCACGAGACATGGCCTTGACTGACAGACCCGTCTGATGCTTAGCTTTATAACTGAAATGAAATGAGGTGGCCAAAGCAGATCCAGCAGCGGTCACTCAGTTAGACCGTCGGTTATTCACTGTCAGTTTATGAGTTAGCCACTCAGTCAGTCAGTCAGTCGCAACTAGGGAAAGCCTCCGAAGACTAACAGTATCCGGAGCCTAAGGAGCCAGCAGGTAGAGTAGGCTACAGCTTCCATGATGTGGAGGAGGGAAACAGAGAGAGGAGGCAGGGAGAGAGAGAGAGAGAGAGAGAGAGAGAGAGAGAGAGAGAGAGAGAGAGAGAGAGAGAGAGAGAGAGAGTGGGACAGAGCAGCAGTAGCAGCAGCAAGGTATCAAGGAGACAGCTTCCAGCGGTCGCTGTCATCATCACCACCCGTCACATGGTAATGGTTGTTATTTCCATTGTTTACGAGAGCCTGGCGGTGCACCCAGGGTTATTATGATACATCACATTATTTTGCTTTCCTACTATCATCATTCCCCATTAGAATGGTAATCATTACCGACGACATCTAATGTCCTTTTTCGGGGCAGAACTCCCGACACTCACTTGCCACGGAATGATGTTGGTGCCATCTTTATATATATATATATATATATATATATATATATATATATATATATATATATATATATATATATATATATATATATATATATATATATATATATATATATATATATATTTATGGCAGGTTTCTTTTAACAGCAGATTCCTTCTGTGTTTGTGTGTGTGTGTGTGTGTGTGTGTGTGTGTGTGTATGTCCGCCCCTTCCCTCATAGTCTCATACCTCAACCCTCTCATTAGAACGTGAAACAATTATTTGGTCACTGTGAATTTGCCTTGGCAAGATAGATGTGTCCTCGTCGACGTAAATGTTACAAACGAGAGTCCGACAGCGTTGAAAATTGTTCGCATCTGTTACTCAACATTAAATAAACATTACATGTTTGATTACAACCAGCTTATAATGATACGATACGCAGCCCCGACACTTGTTTACGAGCGGGACGGCCGTGCTGGGCGACCCTCGCTCATGATAAGAAATCTTAGGCAAATGACATGACATCCACGGTTATAATGACTAACGGAAACTTGTATGCAAATTATGTAGTACTGTCTGAGTCCTTTGTTATTCGTAGGAATTCTATTCCAGTGATTTTGCAGGACGTAATATATATATATATATATATATATATATATATATATATATATATATATATATATATATATATATATATATATATATATATATATATATATATATATACTGGTCTTTACAGTATTCCTGTATCAGATACATGAGCTTCAAAACTAGCATAGTATTCCCTCCTAAAGCTGAGAAGTTTAAGGTACAGTAACAGAGAAAGTGCCAATGAAAGGGACAGTTTCTTAGTACCTGTAATGTGGTCATAAGGACAGATCTGTATCTGTTCTCTCAGCCCACGACACGCCCTCACAGCCTTCCAACACACCTTTGCAGCCCACAACAAGCCCTCACTTTGCTGTGTCCCTCCAGGATAACCCCAGTTGAGTATCATCACTGTGTTGGTTTATAGAGGCGCGTATGTCCTGTGTTAACCTGGGTCGTACACGCACGTAAATTCCCTTCTGACTTACTGCCACAAACTGAAAGGAGAAAAAGTGTAGGACGGTCATCCATCTATCTATATTGATTAATATTTAATTACTCTCGAGATCAGAGATTAACGTATCTTGATAGTATCTGCATATATTCAATTAGCATTTGACATATTAATGTGATTAGCCCGTTCGTCAGGGAGCAGAGTGGTGAGGCGTTTTTTTGGTCCGACACACACACACACACACACACACACACACACACACACACACACACACACACACACACACCCTGCTGTATACTGCAGCGAATAACACATCCCTTGCTCGGCTGTGGGTTCGAACCCTCCTCCTTGAATTCCGAAGCAAAAGGTGCTATTCCCACACCTTCAGCGTCGTTTAAAGATGTATATATATTTCCTTTCCATTTCTGAAGCAGTCAATGATGCTATGATTATCTCAGTACCAAAGGTTTTAAACACCAGTGATGAGGGATGTTTCTCGCTAAGACTACTCTCAAAGGATCGAATCAGTTATCATCTTACATTCATCAGCTTCTCTCGGAGACGCAGGCCGCGCCAGACCAGGTTACAGATGAGCGAATGTATGACCTTACGACGGTGAGGAACAGGGGGTTGGTGGGTGTGTCTCAGGCGTCAACCTACTGCCGGTAATGACATGAGAAAACACGAGGTGGTGCAGCAACACGAGACTTTTGCCATAGAGGTAGGGGGTAGCCCGTAAGAGAGAGAGAGAGAGAGAGAGAGAGAGAGAGAGAGAGAGAGAGAGAGAGTGTGTGTGTGTGTGTTAAGGTGGTGAATCTCGAAATCGGAAAATTGGAGGGCCAAGCTGCCCTGTAGATCAGCAACGTGTCGTCCTCCGTCACACTGACTCATGCCGTACGAGCAGGTGGGTGGTGGGTGGGTGTACACAGGGAGGCAGGCAGCCACACGTCACGTCACGCTTCTCCAAGGGACTAACACGTAATGAGATCTTCCTTCAGACGTCTGTTCCTCCGCTGACCTTGTGTTTAAGGAGGTGGGGTCAAATGCCACCATACATTTGACCTGATTTTTTTTTTTTACAAATGGAAAATAGGTTAATAACACTTTCTCATCAGACAGGAAGCCTGATATTAAATGGTGGGCGTCGCAAATTGGAAAGAGGAATTGGGTCCATCTGATAATCTGGTTATAAGTTAAACTGGGATGGTTAAACCATGAGTCTGTGTACTCCACGTTCTTTGTTGTTGAATCACTGGTTCTCTGGGGCTTAACTTTTACCTGATAGTTAGATAGTTAGTTAATTGATTAATTAGTTAGTTAGTTAATTAGTTAGTTAGTTGGTTAGTTAGGGCGATAGTGGGTGTGGCTGGGAAACACCCGCGTCAGGTAAGTAGATCTTTGTTCAGTCTTACATTTAGTGTTGAAATTGTTATTTTCTGATATAACAAAAGTTAGAGTGAGTCACTTATAATTCTTATGATAGTAACTACTAATTAATCATCTGCATAGAGCGGTAATCAGTCATGCGATAGTTTATGACTTACTTTTACAGTCGGTGTTTATATACGGTCAGAGAGCCATGTGAGGTGGACTTACGAGGGGTGAGGAATCCCCAAGCTCTTCCTCAGGAGGCGTACGTGTCATCACTCCTGCAGCTTCAGGGACTGACTCGTCTGAGGGTTAAGGTGTAGGGGCGGTGATGAATGCGGAGAGAATGTCTGAAGATGGTGTGCTCGTCCATACACAAGTGTTAAGGTGTATTAAAAGAAATGTGTTTTCAGATACAGGTAGGAACATGTGTACAAATGTGCACCTGTGACATTAGAGCCACATGTGATATGACCGTACTGAAGTTTACATGCGAATGGGTTTATTACCGTGTGAATTGTGTGTGCATGTTGATCAACAACTGTGCAGTGTGTGTGTGTGTGTGTGTGTGTGTGTGTGTGTGTGTGTGTGTGTGTGTGTGTGTGTAGGGCAACAGAAGCACCGGATGCCAAACTATGTGGGAGAACAGCTGTTACACGGTGCGATCATACATGACACCACAGCTGCACCAGCCATATATACACACACGCGTCTCAACACAGTTAGGAGGACAGAGCTGCCGCCACGCCTCACTGTATCGCCGCCTGTTGGTAAGAGTGATTGAGCCCCTCACGTCATCCAGGAGTTCCCACCTTAACCACCTGACGTAGGTGGGTTACCATAACCACACGATGAAACCATAACTTGCACTGCCTCTCGAGGGACAGGAGGGCAAGATAATGGGAGAGCAGCTGAAGTAATTATAACGTTAAGGACGGCAAGTCATGAATGGATTGCCGATATTAACATCTTAATGGACGGAGCCAAGATGATCAGCGCCCTAGAGAGAAAGTAAGACGCTGGTGGCTTCGGAAAATGTCCTCACTTTGCCTCATGAAGCAAAGCAAAGGAAATTGATGCTGGTCATGTTCACTCACACACACACACACACACACACACACACACACACATAGGGCATTACCTCCATTATATATTGATAAGTCTTGAAGGTTAATGGACCATAACGATCAATTGTGGCGTAAGGTTATTGCTATCTGGCAGTCTGGAACGAGGTTCCAGGGAGCCTGGGAACACAGCGTCTCGCACCCGACGGGTTTAACAAGCGTTCATCCTTGGATGGCGGTCCAGCCCACGTTATGACCAGCTCAGGCAAGGAAATTAGTAATGTAAGAAAGAATATAACATTTTAGCAAGGAGGCATGACTGCTGCCGAGAAGATAACACTCCTGGCTAGAATATGACACCTCTGGCAAGAATATGACACCACTGACAATGATACGACATACTTAGCAAGAATATGACACTCTTGGCAAGAATATGGCACGGGTTGATGCTATGACAGGTAGGGTAAGATAGTGTGACACCCATGTAGGATAGTATACCAGCCCGGGTAAGATAGTATGACAGGAAGAAAAAGGGAAGCATAGGATAAGAAAGTGTCATAGTCTCCACTAGAAAGTATGACAGTCATGGGCAAACACGCATGACAGTCAGAGTGACAATCAGGAGGGGTGAGACAGTGAGAAAGCCCGGGGTAGAAGGTATGACAACCCAGCCAACAGAGCATGGCAATCTGGACAACAGAGCATGGCAATCTGGACAACAGAGCATGGCAATCTGGACAACAGAGCATGGCAATCTGGACAACAGAGCATGGCAATCTGGACAACAGAGCATGGCAATCCGGACAACAGAGCATGGCAATCTGGACAACAGAGCATGGCAGTCTGGACAACAGAGCATGGCAATCCGGACAACAGAGCATGGCAGTCTGGACAACAGAGCATGGCAATCCGGACAACAGAGCATGGCTATCCGAGTAGAGGAGCATGACAGTACTACCAAGGGAGCATATGTGGCATGGGTCCGGACAAGAGAGCGAGACAGCCCGCGTCAGAGGACACAACAAAGGAGTATAAAACAGCATCACGAGATGGGCAGCAAAACCATCCTGCTTTGTTAAGCCAGCTGAGCTGCACAGCTGACTACATAACTTTACTTCTTGCTGACGTCTGACTTTCAGGTGTGGTACCTTTTCATAAGCAGCTGCACCCACGGTGAGGAAGGAAGTATGTCCCAGTATATTGTACTTGTTAATTTTAGCTTTGAGGTTTACTGTTGGTCTGATGAAGTTAGGTATCTTGCACGTTACTTGTTTGTTTGTTTGTTTTGATCACGTTTGAGACTATGGTTACCAGCTGCTGTTCCATTATGCAATGCCTGACAAACTGTGGTGGATGGGATTGCGGTTGTCTGTCTGTCCACCCCTCTGTCTGTCTCTGTCTCTATAAACGTACGTCTGATTCCTGTCTGTCTCACTGTCTGTATTCGTTATAAAACATTTCCTCTTCTTCCTCCAGAACTGATGGCCAATAGCCCTCTGCTCCTCTTATAGATCAAGTGAGAATCAACCCATCTTCCTCCGCTAGAACCACGCGAATCAGTCCTCTTTACCTCCTCTTCCTCCTTCTCCTTCTTTTTTTCTTCTTCCTCCTCCTCCTCCTCCTCTTCCTCCTGTTCTTCCTCCTCCTCCATCTCTTGCCCCGATGAGAATCAATCAGTCCGGGGGCGGGGCTCCCTTCACCCGCAGCGACCACAACCCCCACATAATTTCCCACCACAGCGAGGAGTCTCTGCAGGCCGCTGATGGGCCTTACACTTTACAGGTTGTGGTCACCTTGATATTAGAGGCCGGTGCAGGCGAGCATCACACCACAAACATTACTCTCCTCCCACTTACTTCACACACACACACACACACACACACATACACACACACACACACACACACACACACACACACACACACACACACACACACACACACACACACACACAGGAAAAAAGGTATTCTTTTCCCAAAAGTTTATGACGAAAAACAAAGGGCGATGGACTTGCCACATGCCGTGAAAATGCGGCATCATCCTAATTTCGGATCAAAAGATATGTATCTGTATCTGTTGAGGTGAAACTTTACCGAGACAAAAGCGCAGGTGCTAACACATGATGGGTGAGACTTGCACCACCATTCCTGCCTTGCATCATCGACACATGGACCTAGTCTATATTTTTTTGGTTCTAACAAGATTTCATCAAAGTCAAATATGGTGGAATCAGCCCTTGACCCCTTGAGCATGACGGTATGACCGACCCTTGAGCACGACCCGTGGGGTATTATGATGATTAGTCTGACCAGATCCACAAATGTCATTGGAAAATCCAGGCCATCATACCTGAGTGTGATACACTCGTCCTCAAGGGTCGTACCTCTGTGCTGGGAGATCGTACCATCGTCTTCAAGAGTCGTGTCTTTGTGCTCGAAGATCGCACTGTTGTGCTCAAGGGTCGCTGTACTGTTGTGATCAAGGCCTGAAGGTCTCAAATGTTCTTCAGCAAACGTTTCGCTCGTTTATAATGACTAAGAATTCCCATGGCCAACTGGCGTCGTACTGGGCCACCGCCCCTGACCCTAGCAGTCCCATACGTCAGGTATACACTTACACCCACGTGAATTAGACGCTGGTCTTCAGAAGGAGGGCGTCACCAAGACTCGAACCCGCGATTCTGAGTCTAACTATCGAGAGGTTCCTTGATCCAGTTGCCTTCATACGTACTTCACTTCTTCAGCAAAAAACAAATGAAATCATTCAGTCAAATTCATTTTATAGAAATCCTTAATGTGATCCTGTGTCAGGGGCGGTGTTGAACGCTGGGCCAGCCAGAGTGACAGAGTGTGGCACAGCTCCCACGGTGTAACACGACCCAGCAACCACGGGAGGTGAGGAGAGACACACACACACACACTACGGGGTCATCATCCTCTTGCTATAAGACCCATCTCTGTGTCACCTGGACCGAGATGATGAAACTGATGACGATGATTCCAGCACCTCGCGATGACTGTTAGTTTATCATTGTGTTATTCATCATTGAGTTTTATTCAGTTGCTGTAGCGAGGCTGCCGTATAGCGCCGGAGGGAGAGAGAGGCAATAAATGTGTGATCTTTATTAGCAGATAAACAGGTCCAACTGCGCCTCATTAGATGGTTTTGAGGCGCTGCTTCCAGCATACAAGATGACCAAGAATTCTCTCCCCCCAGCTGCCACGTCATCCTCCGAGATGGCTTCAGGTACTGGGCTAGGATTCTGGAAGGCTGGTCTGGTTATTGTCTTCCAGAAAACCTGTATTTTTGACTAGTGGCCATTACGACCCCGGAGGGTTAAGCTGAAAATATATGGTGACTTGAAATCAAGAGAAGTCAAGATAAAAAATAGGATCAGTGTTGGCATCACTTCTCAACTATGTAATCTGTCACATAACTGTTATCAAGAGAGGCAATTTTCATCCCGTTCGAGTTTCTCTCTCTCTCTCTCTCTCTCTCTCTCTCTCTCTCTCTCTCTCTCTCTCTCTCTCTCTCTCTCTCTCTCTCTCTCTCTCTCTCTCTCTCTCTCTCTCTCTCTCTCTCTCTTTTTCCTGCCCTCGACTGATAAAGCCAAAACCACAACCCCTGCGTCGGTGTTCCGCCTAATGATGTATTTGATGCCCTGCTGAGCAGCAAGTCCACCAGGAACACAGACTATTATACTTAATAGTACTGCATCCTCCTTGCTGTCCCTCCCGGCCCTCCCTCGTGGCTGTCTCCACCGTCAGGCTCTCGTCAACACAGCGTTCTCAGTTGGATGGTTCTCTAAACTGGCTGTTTCTTGTGGTATTCTGAACCGTCTCTCTCTTCATGGCTCTCAAGTGATGCAACCCTTCGGTGCTGTGTCTTAGGTCTGTGACAAGGACTGCTGTTGTCGAGGAATACAACGTATAGCTTCACCAGAGTCTCTGGATTTTGCATCAGCAAAGTCATCTTATTTATTACAGAAAACAGTGTGAGATTCAGGATGCATAATGGTATGGGAGATGAAGAGAGTTTCAAAGTCTTTGGGAGTCTTTGAAGCCAGAGCAACGGGGCGATAGCTGGAGTGGTGAGGACGGGTTACCGTAAATGGGACACGCTGCGCCAAATACATTATTCTTAGAAAGAGAAGTGGATAAGACGAACAAGCATGACCCTGGGTTAGAGATGCAAACTTCCTCAAAGCGAGAGAAGGAATGCCATCTGATCCATACGCCTTTCTTGTGGGTCCAGAGAAAAAGATTAGTTTTCAGACTGAGCAGAAAGAATTACTAGAAAGGGACTAGAGATTAGTAAGAAGTGCGTTAGGGAGTAAGGGAATGTTGGAGTCATCCAAGGTGGAGTTGGCAAAAGAGAGAGAGAGAGAAAAAAAAGAGGTGTCGTCCATCGTTGTTTTAAGCGATTGCCTCCCATGGATATCTCATATGGCATTCCTGTATGACTGTCGCTGATGGCGGTCTCGCACGGACGCCAACTGTCTCTCTCTCCCGCGCGTATGTCAAACGTCTCTCGCTTGCGGCTGCCTGATCTGGCTGTATATACGCTGTGGCTCTCTTAGATGGCAATCCATAGCGGCTGAGTCCACGTCCCTCCTACTACGTGGCTACTTTCCTACCACACCTCATTTGTCCTCTTTTTTTTAGCCCCTGCGTCTTTTCCTTGACGTCCCGCCACTTACTTTTGTGTGTGTATGTATAAGGTTAGAGGAAACTCTTGGGGCAGGAGAGAAAGGTAACGTGTATATATATATATATATATATATATATATATATATATATATATATATATATATATATATATATATATATATATTTAGTAATAAGATTTCTAGAGTGCCCTGGTTCATATAACGTATCTCAGGACAGCCTCACACTAGTACATGAAATTCTTCATATTATCTGCGAGGTTCTCACGCGTCGTGTCAGGTAACTTCGGCAAGTGGCGGACAGAACACGCCTGAGCTGTGACCAGCATCTTCTGCCTCTGTGTTAGGAGTTCCTTCTCCCCAGGAAGGTGTCACACAGCTGGTAGCTGATGCACCCTGGATAGCACCAACGTGAATAAGAACTCAATTCTTTTGTACCTAATTCCATTTAGAATTCATCCACTGTATAGGATTATGCATTCGATTCCATGTTTCTTGTATCGTTGCTAAATGGTCTTGATGCCTTTTTAATATTTTTGATTCGTTTATATCATTAAAAGACACACTAAACTACGGTGTAACCGACCGTATTCCCTCTTCCTCTCGTAATTTCCTACGTTCTCTCTTCACATTTTCTTTAAACGTCATTTTGCTAAATCCGCAGACGATAACAAAACTCTATAGATGAAAAAACATGTCTGTGAACCTTATGCAGTAGATGTAATGAAGTCATTCGTATCGCACACTGGAGGAAACCTTTATGTTGCTCTTCATCTTCTCAAACAATAGGTGAGGAAGATGCACAATGATCCTCGTCACCTCCCGTCTCTTCCTTCTTTGGTGAGACTCCGCCAGTTCCAGGTCTGTGGGCGAGGAAACGATTCTTATCGTTCATCTTGGCTTAAACTGCTTCCTGAGTCACGAGGACAAGCGTTACACACAGGATCAAGGGAGTTATCTTGGCTCCTGCCACTATCTATCTCGAGGGTGAGGAAGGCTTACGCCGCCGCTGCTACCCAGAAAAGAGGAGTTACTGGGGATGATTTTGCTTACGTGATGGAGGGATCTATGAGGTGAGTTAATCCAGCGAACTATCGCATTATGAAAACGAGCTTCGCTCTTTAGTGATTTCCAGCAGAGATAGTGACAGAAAAAGAATCAGGAAAAAGAAGGAGTTCATAGCCCAGTAATTTCATTCCCTCAGGCAAAGAGAATTAAAGCAAAAGGTGATCAAATTATGATTAAAGAATAAAGCCTTCGCAAAGAAAGGAATTTGGGGTTCCATGCCGGCCAGGATGGCCTCTGCTTAAAGAAGACCAGTGAAACCTCCCAAAGCACTGCTGCTGTTACAGTTGGTTCTCCATTCTCCTCGTTCTGTAGCCTTCTACAGTATACAGACCGCGGCGTATACTCCCCGTAAGGGGTTAACGGATGAGGAGACACGGGGAGACACGCCCACGCTAGACTGTCGATTTTGATATCTGTGCACAGAACGACGGTAATATTAGTGGAAAGAATACTGACAAACCTGTTCATTAAGGCATCTCACAGAATATGTACCACAAAGATGCAGTTCAAAGGCCATTGTGTTCATATGTGTATATATTTTTTGTGTGGCGAAAAGACTGGAGGACAATTTCCTGAAGCAATATCAAGCAAGACATCTGTCAATATGCATAACCAGACGACATTTCACCAACAGAAGGATAAGAGGAAGGGAAAACAGTTGAAGGGAAACAGTCTAAGGTTTACATTTAATGGTATCCAAGTCAACATTGCTCGACAATAGCGGCTCTGAAGATATAAAATCATCAATAAGATGCTTTTACGTCTTATAATATTTTACGAGAGTCGCACTCATAAAGTATTCGCATATTTATTGCAGTTTGTAAGTTAATTGAAAAAAGTTGATATATATTAGCCCGGTGTATAAATTAGTCCCCATGGAAACGTAATTATGTGTAATATTAATAGTATGATCATAAATCCCAGGAACAAGTGTTCTTGTTTTGTTTTTTCATATGTTTTTATGCAAGTCCTAAATATTCCCGAAAAGTGAACGTTTGATAAAAAGCTCTGACGTTGGAATCCGAATACTCGTATCTCGTAAAGAATGTTTTTAAGTCTGCTCAGGTATGAAGTAGGAGGTTAATAGAGATAAATTGATTGATAATTATTTATGGACTGGAAGATCGCAATCCAAACAAAGATGGTGGCTCGGAGAAGAACAAAATGCTATCAGAAGATGCCAGAACCTGAGGACGTGTCCAGCGCTTTTTCTCCGGTAAAAGAAATGAGGAAGTTGGTGGACAGAGTCGAGGTGTCCCTGGACGATAAGTGATGCTTACCTTCGCTCTGGAGGAGATGTCCAGCTGTTATTGTTCTGATGCTTCTATGTGCTTCCAAACACTGAACGCCGTATATATATATATATATATATATATATATATATATATATATATATATATATATATATATATATATATATATATATATATATATATATATATATACTCTTTACAGTGAGTCACATGTTTCGTGTTTCATGTGGGATTAAATTATTGGTCTACGTACAATTAGTATATCCATAAAAGTGTAAACATCCAGCATGTCACACAGGTTTAGATACCTTTTGAAATGCGTACTAATCAACATAAGTGACATAATCCTATGACAGCCAGTGATGGCCAAGTAACTGCTGGTTTCATCAATATACTATCATGCCTCTTGTAAACACAGTGTTATCATTCGCAACATACAGTCACAATTCATATATTGATAGTCACATAAGACAACATCTGACAGGAAATATTTATGCTAAGCTGTTATACCGTCTTGGAAATTTAAACTGCTTGAGTTGATAAAGCCTTTAATCATACGTGCACAAATACTGTCATACATCCTCTGGATCATTAATGCAAATATTTCAAATGGCCTTAAGCAGCATTTGATAAGCCTGGCTACTCACAGATATAGTCATTGCATCTGAAAATTACAACAACAATTTAAATGATATTAACATCTCTAAACACGGCTCCTCCCATGTCCAGTGAGGCCGCTTGCCATGGTTCCGATGCACGTCAGATGCATAATAAGCCCCCACCACAACCATGATACTCCTTATATATGTATTGCAATATTTCTTATTACTGTTTCGCCAGGCACATATGATAATCCTTTGACTCGTATCATTATATATATATATATATATATATATATATATATATATATATATATATATATATATATATATATATATATATATATATATATTCAGGTTGTGCGAGAGCCATTATTAGAGCATTTAGTTTACCTTGCTGTAGCAGATACTATGAAGACGAGAATAGCCTTTCACTTTACTCAGTAAAAATATTCGTGAAAGAACTCTGAAATCTCCATCTGTACCACTACCTTCACACACACACACACACACACACACACACACACACACACACACACACACACACACACACACGCCCTCCCTGCACATGATCAGCAATCGTACCTCTATCTGGTATCACCATCAGGGATGCCTCAACATCTAAGCAACTCCTTCACTGCATCAACTCCATCTCCTTTGGTGTCTGCTCCTCCTCCTCGTTCTTTCATGTGTCTTACAATACACCATCGTGACGAGCTTGTCCCTTCATAAGCTAGTTCCATACTTAACTGAACCCTACGATTGGCTCTTTGGCTCCACCACTTAACTTGGCATCACTGTCAAAGTTAATCTATGTTAACACACGGCATTACATATATAGCTGTCCATGTGCTGAAAACATAGAGTGATATTCAGACGTCAAAACTGTTTTCCTCAGAGCAGTTCCTTGACTTCCACAATCATGCAAAAGGATAGATAGTATTTTTGTCCCAGTGTGGAGTACTGCTGATCTCGCAACCTCATGGCCGTTCAAGCCTCGTGTCTAAAGGAATCCGAGTTCTTACGTCTACAAAGACCTTAGAACCTGATCCTTTACTTTACACGTGGTGTTGGTGTTCTCTCTCTCTCTCTCTCTCTCTCTCTCTCTCTCTCTCTCTCTCTCTCTCTCTCTCTCTCTCTCTCTCTCTCTCTCTCTCTCTCTCTTCTATAGATGTTACTCTGATTCGTTTCCCGTAGAGAGCTGGTCACTCTTGCGTGCCTCCGCCACCGGCCAGACCACGCAGTACTGGCCAGGCCTCCGCTGCGTCGTCGCATAATTACTGCGTGTGGCCATTAGCAACTCGAGGGAGGGTCATTGTTATGGCATTTCATTTCCCCCTACCATTAAGTCCTGGGAGCCTACCTCCATCATGTCTTCTCTGATATCTATGACCCGTTCTGTTGAAGAAGAGGCTCTTTTCTTTTCGCTTTTTCTTTTCACCTTTCCCTTTGCTACTTTATCTTATATTGTTATCATCTATTTATGCAAGGCTTGGCACCGATGAGGCCTCTCAAATGGAACCTTTGACATACAAAGATAGCACTGCTGTATCTACAAACACACACCTGACGCATAGTCCTGATTCTGGTATACGTTTATAACAAGCAATGGTAGTTCACTGGTTATGTTATCTTGACCAGTCTCTGCCCTTCTATACACCCAGTCAGCTATGCTGCGAATATTAGCGCCTCTGCAGGTCTTGATAGTGTTAATAGTGCGTTATGAAAGGATGCAATGGAGATAAGCGGCATTGTGTGTGTTCAGGGTGTGGTACAACGTGGTGGAGTTAGCATTTAAAGAAGTTGGTAGAGGAGGAAAAGAGAGTTTGTAAGGAGAAGTTGAATGTGCCAGAAAAACTTCGGTGATTGGAGGTCATAGACTGGACAATATAAAGTTGTTAGTGTAACATAAAAAACAAATGAGAGTCTCATGAGGAAAACAATTGCTGAAAATTTTAAAGGAGAATTATCTCGCTGTTCTGAAAGGATTCGATAAAAGTGGATGAGAGGAATGGAGGTATGTGTTAGGGTGCGAGAGCAGTCAAGCTAGGAGGAATGTTAAATGACTAAAGGCGAAGTTTGCTTGAGATGGAGAGAGTATTTTAAGGGAATTAAAAGAAACGATACGTTACCGAAGGAGGAGACTTATGAAGAAGAAGAGCAATAAATGTTCTTAATTAAAAAGAATAGAAAATGGAAGCCTGGGAGTTTCACTGGAGTGATGAACGGGATGGTTAAAAGTCAAAACACATCTGCTAGTTAATTCGATCTGGAGAATGTTTATATGAATGCATAGTTGATCAGCAGCATTCAGTTATTGATGACGGGAGAAAGACAATGGTTACTTCATCGTATAAAGAAAATATCTAAAGAAACAATACGTTTCAACTTAGAAGGATCTTAAGTGCAAAGTAGAAAACGCAACACGACGAAAACAAGAAGAAAAAAAAGTGTAACACAAAAAAGAGGATAGACAGCACATTGATGATAGATGCATTAGTGAGCACATGTACACACGTACGTCAATTAATAATCACAGATCCAGAAAAGAATATTACTCGAAACCGCAAAAGAGATTGCCATTTACATCAGCATTTCCTGTTACGAAGAATCCATGCATGAACACGAGATGAGGTGCACCACTGGATCACCACAGTCAACAAAGGATTCTCTGAATAAACCTTAACAATGCAGACATATTTTTTTTCCCCTTCTACCACTTTCTTGTACATGTTCTAATTTATCATACAAGTATCAACATACGATTTGGGTAAAAATCGTAAACGATATTAAAGACGTCTGAACTCGATGATCGGTTTCTTTTTTATATTATAAGGTTTTCTCTTAAATCCCCACCAGCCGTCAACGCTCAATATTGAGGCATTATATCTGGACCTCATCAAGAATCAAAGCCAGAATCTTTTGCTTTTATTTTTTTTTATGCTTCATCGTTGAAGACGATAACTCTGACGATATCTTAAGGCTGAAATGGAAATATTTAAAGGCTAGAGTCTTCCTACCCGGTATGCGAGAGATATGTAGAGGTCAACGCCTACACGTCTGGTGTTGGGGATATGTAAGAGGTCAGTACCTGCCATCATCTGGTGAGAACGACCAGAGGTCAAAGCCTCCACGTCAAAATGGTGGGAGTCTTCAGAGGTCGAGCAACTTGAATATCTAAGAGGTCAAAGCTTCCACGTCCAGTTCTGGAAATCATGAACTGAATAGCAAATGGTGTTATGAAGTATTACCGGACATGTATATATTTACAGAGAGAGAGAGAGAGAGAGAGAGAGAGAGAGAGAGAGAGAGAGAGAGAGAGAGAGAGAGAGAGAGAGAGAGAGAGAGAGGAGAGTCATCAAGGCATCAACTTCCGTTGTCGGGAATATGTGTCAGATGTCTACTATTAATCACTTATCATAAGATACTTTCCATCAAACACTGAGTATTTACTACCGTCCAATTCAAACAAAACCACAACATTATCTAACATTTGTCCCTCTTCCCCTCCTCTCCTCCTCCTTGCCGCCACTGCCGGCGGTCAACTCATGATGTTACCTCAGTATCATTATGTGAATCACTTACCTTCCCTCTTCACTGTTATGACAGCACGTTGCACAGGGACGACTACGCTACCGTCCAGGTGATTACAGAGTACACAACTTCATGACAATGTATTGTAAGTCGGTGATTCGTCGTCTCGACATTCTTAAAATCTCTGGTGAACTGGAATTTAGCCACAAAATCTCCAACCTCGCTCACTTTTCTCCGGTTCATTTAACTTGAATCTGTTTACAAAATCCTATTCAGATTCTTCTTATCTCTCTGTACGTTAACAAACAGATTCTCTTCACTTCATCCTGTCTTTGCAACATGTGCAGCACTGCTTAACTCTCACCTCTATTTTTGTACCTGCAACCCTGCTCAGTTCCTCTCCGGCCGTGTATACTACATACACACCTCCTGGGTTTTCCGTTATCTCTTTACGTGTATCCACACCCATGTATGAGTTTTCCTCCTGGCCCTGATGGACGTATCTGTAATCCTGTTTGCTCTCCTCCTGGCTATATAGATTTTGTATATAACCTCGGACACTTCCCTCCTACCTTCCTCTGTGACCTTATAGTGTAACCAGCAACTCCACGGACTCCTCCGTAACCCTGGCCTTCACCAGTGTTAGAGCCGTGGGTGACAATGTTCAGGACTGACGTGCACATCCAGCCACCGTCCACCACCATGGTGCATTCTTCCATGTAACGGTACAAATCTCTCCCAGCGTGTGTGAGTGAGTTAGAATTAGTCCATGGCTCTCTCTCTCTCTCTCTCTCTCTCTCTCTCTCTCTCTCTCTCTCTCTCTCTCTCTCTCTCTCTCTCTCTCTCTCTCTCTCTCTCTCTCTCCGCTGTATAGTTCCCCTGAGGGAACTTCTTCACGACCACTTGAAGGGTAATCATCTATGGTCACCAGGGAAAAGAGTGCGATCGCTTGAAAGCAATGAATATCACAGCTCCAGTCGACTTTGCCTTTGAACTCACGCTAGATTTCACGTACTTAATCATACAACATCTCTGTGTCATTCATATTTCAGTGACATTGTCATAAAGGTCTGGCTCACTCACCTGAAGAAATGTCCGATGTGCTCATCATGTGATGATACATACAGTAGTTATCTTAAACAAGAAGTGGTGCTATGAGTATATTTGTCTATCTATCTATCTATCTATCTATCTATCTATCTATATATACATAAATGTATGTAAATGCGAGTCCTAAGATTCCGGTCCTAGTTGATCAGCAGCTGGTAAGAGCAACATACCAGGTGTTGAGGAACGCTCTCACTCACACAGACACACAACACTACAACTATATGATTTTCACTCCAACTATATGATTTTCACTACAACTATATGATTTTCACTCCACACTTGTGGAGAGAGAGAGAGAGAGAGAGAGAGAGAGAGAGAGAGAGAGAGAGAGAGAGAGAGAGAGAGAGAGAGAGAGAGAGTAAAGAACTTTGTAAGCTTAGTTGATGTTCATAGTCGTATTGGCCGAGTGGACAGAACGTGGGTAATGTTGTCCATTGTGAGAGATAGGTGATAAAGACATCGATGAGACACGAACTGATGATCAGGATTTGATTCTCATGGTCTCGATGGTCGTCTTGCTCAGGGAGATGTATTCTCTTGAGGAAGACAAATGCCTTCTTATAACTCGAGTAGGTGATGTTTGGTGTTGTCTCGGTGATGGTTGCAAGAAGTCTGGAAAGTGATGTTGGAAAGGTCTCGCTCACGATGTTATCACTGCTACTGAGGTTGCTAAGGCCCGTGACCCCTTGTGTATGATGGACTCACCTATGATGACCTGACGTTTAAGGGTTAGATCCAGCGGCCGTGACGTCATACACAACGTCTCTACCCTCGTGTTCGAGAGGATGGCAGCCGTCGTGCTCTCAAGTCGTCAGTGACAAAAGTTGTGGTTGGCAAAGAAGATACTGCGGTCATTACTGTGGCAATAAATGTGATCATTAAAGCTTTATTTACGATGATAACCACAGCTGCATTGCTGAAGATGCTACTGTTTTTGCTCCGGACGTTGCTGGGTTTGCCATGTTCACTCATGCGGTTGACAAGATCCCAAACGCTATAACTAACGTGTGGAAGGCGACTGCCAGAGAAATATGGAAATGGTCTGTCGCATAAAGGCGCTCGTGATATAAGTGTATGTACTATCGTAAGTGATGGGATGGCTGACAATACGCATTTGTCCTGTATTCCTATATTTTTCCTATATTTCATCTCTCATTCCTACTCATCAGTCCTCAAAATAACAACTCCTCAAAAGAGGACATGAAGACTACACTAAATTTGCCTCACATACTGAATATGTAAATATTTGCACCCAGCTACGCCTGAACACTTCCCTCAGTCTCACAAAGCTGGGCTATCTTCTCTGAAGATCATCGACGGAAAACACCAAATATGTTCTAAATCTCAGACAAAATGAGCTATCAGATTTTGTCTGAATCTGAGAGAAGTGAATATCCTGAGTTTTAGAGTTGACCATCGTATCAAGTTTGCTTTAAATCCCAGTGAACCAAAACATAGTAACTACCTTAAACACATAATGAGCTTGTCTCAGTCTGTTCTTCAGTCATCTCTCAGCAGGAAGAACAATATTGCCAAGCGTCTGGGAGTAAAGGCTCCTCAGCGGCTGTATGTACGTGGAAGACGTCAAACGTTTCCTGTTGTGTGTCTTAGAACTTCCAGTTGTCAGTGATAACGACTATGTGTACATTCTTATGCTCTGGAATCTTGGATCATGTAGTCAGTAGGTAGTCCTCTGTTCAACGGTGCTAGGAACTTCAGGTTGATTCAAGACCAGTCTA
Organism: Panulirus ornatus; assembly: GCF_036320965.1. NCBI lineage: Eukaryota > Metazoa > Arthropoda > Malacostraca > Decapoda > Palinuridae > Panulirus > Panulirus ornatus. The sequence continues at coordinate 2,698,788 of NC_092265.1, forward strand.
GCTATGTTGAGCTGAATCTTGGAGGTAAAGTGGTAAGCAGAGTGGAAGAGAAAAACAAGTTGGTGGTACACGATTTTTAAGAATTAGAAAACCACTGTTCTAGTAAATGCTAGCTACTGTCCCCCACTACCCAGAGGAGAAGCATTGGCGGTCCAGACACGGGACTCATGTACACATAACACGAAACCTGGGGAGGATCTGAAGTCATTCGAGTTTACCAGTCAGCAGGATGTGGCGGTGGGTATGTGCAGAGGAGGCGAGGTCAGCAATACGGGCCCAAATGGTGCTTCTTCTGACCTGGGAAGTGGGAGACTTCCATTACCAGGGAACGATAAAACCCGACACCTGGAATCACATGTGTTGATCACCGGCTGGCGGACATACCTGTACGTCTGGCCCTTATCAGACGTCATCCAGAAATAAACCATTTCCAGCGGGATATACATCCCGGAAAATGTTGAGCAAATACCCGGGTAACATCTCTCCCGCTCTGCTCTCGCCAGTTTGTACAATTTCTCTCTCTCTCTCTCTCTCTCTCTCTCTCTCTCTCTCTCTCTCTCTCTCTCTCTCTCTCTCTCTCTCTCTCTCTCTCTCTCTCTCTCAGAATTGTTCAGCAAGTGCATATGTCTTTCGACCATGAGCCTGAAGGATTTTTTTTGTGTTCTTTCCTTTTATGATTGAAAATAATAAACATGTGAGAAGGAAGGGAAGAAAAAACAAAACAAAAGAAAGGAAGAAATAAGAAGGATCTCGAGCGTACTAACGCCATTTATTCACGGCACCCCCCACCCCCCCTTTCCTCCCTCCCCCCAGTCCGCAACAGGTAATTACAGGTCGTCCATAAAGGGTCCGGGGAAAAAAAAAGACAAAAAAAAGAAAAACCCTCAATGTTTGGCTCTTGGTTCACGACAAAAATCACGGCCGCGTTCATCGACGTCTTTCGAACTCAGAAACCTGGATCTCTCTCTCTCTCTCTCTCTCTCTCTCTCTCTCTCTCTCTCTCTCTCTCTCTCTCTCTCTCTCTCTCTCTCTCTCTCTCTCTCTCTCCCTCTCCTCTCTACCTCACCTCTCCCTCTCCCTTACCCCTCCGGTCATTTGCCACGTAGTTCACAGAGGTTCATAATTTCGATTGAGTTATTGAACTGTACTTTATTGCCGGCGGACTATAATTTAAACAACATATAATGACGTCTGCCGGTGTGTGCAGCTAGCGGAGGAGTTGGAGCAAGACACGATCTGAATTTTAATTTTCTCGATACAAGTATGCGACCTCTCTCTCTCTCTCTCTCTCTCTCTCTCTCTCTCTCTCTCTCTCTCTCTCTCTCTCTCTCTCTCTCTCTCTCAGGGAGTCTGCGAGCAAATCTATAACCGACACCGGTTTAATAAGCTGGTTTATATATATATATATATATATATATATATATATATATATATAATTTTTTCTCTCATAAGAGAAGACATATGAATAAGATTTGAATAATTCTGGAATTAGTAATCATGATGAAAAAAAGAAAAAGATAATAACTGATCCTTCATCGGGGAGGATTTGTCTCTCTTATATATATAAAAAGTAAATTTGGTTGAATTTATTTCCCAAGCTCATCATGTCCGCTGGACTGAGATTTATCCCCGTGGTATGATTACAGTGCTATCCAACAACACTGACCAGGGGCTTGCCCTCTCTGCCACCGACAGGACAAGAAATACATCAATAAATAAGATGATAGTTCTCAAGGCGATAAACAAATAAAACAATCGGTAAACAGGCACTTTGGTCCTAAAAGCGATTTATCTCAGGTGCTTAAATCTTGATTAAAGTATTTGACGTGTTGTAAAGTTCGGTTGTGACAGGTAAAGCTGTGGTTTATCATCTAGGCAACAGATCAGCAATGTTGTCATTCTCTGGCCTATACAACGTTATGTTGGAAGGAGCGAATGATAATGCCGTATCAGGTGTGGTATGTATAGCATTACTGATTATCAATACGGTCAACTTTGTGGTGTGGTCAGCCCACAACAGTACTCACGCGATTGGAGATTTTTCTTGCGTGGACTAGCAAAACTGGAGGGGTTTACCTTGCGTCGTACGATCATAAGACGAAACAGTTTTACCTAAGGTGAGGTAGGTTCACACCACGGCTTCGTTGTATTGCAAGCCCGTTAAACTGAGGCGGTTCGTTTTGATCACACCAACTACTGTAGAAGTGTGATGTGTCGTCAGCTCACACTACACCATGAGAAGCTCGTCTTTAGCTCATCCTGCTAAAGGGTTGATAATGTCGCAGGAATCATCACTAGTCTCGTTGGTGACCCCTCGGCACCAGCAACCATCGTCTCAACAAACAAGGATATGTGTCCTAATTGGTAGTTAGGTCCATTGGTTTCGTCAAGCTCTGTGTGTGTGTGTGTGTGTGTGTGTGTGTGTGTGTGTGTGTGTGATGTCCAAACTTGCTAATTAGGTCCGTTAGATTCTTAAGGAAGTCTCGGCATGGTGCTTTAATTTCTAATTAGTGCCATTAGTTTCTCCACATCAGTGTGTGTACCGTGGCGCCACACGCCGAGGTAGAGCGCCATCACCAATGACAGGGTCACGCATTCTGCGTCGATCGTCTGGTTGAAACCATCGAGTAAAATTGTGATCTTGATCCCTTTTGCATTACTGGTATTACCAGGCTGTACTCTCTCTCTCTCTCTCTCTCTCTCTCTCTCTCTCTCTCTCTCTCTCTCTCTCTCTCTCTCTCTCTCTCTCTCTCTCTCTCTCTCCCTCTCTCCATCTCATATAACTCTCACATATCTCGTACGGCTCGTTATTTGCAACTCTGTATATATCAGCGGTGAGAGCTACGCGCTATAACCGTACCTTTTGGCGAAATCTCGTAGATAGATACTCTATCTGCCTATCTACTAATCTTTTCATCTCTGTCTTTATCTCTTTCTATACTTTTCAATCTATTTCTCTCCATCTCCCTCTCAGTCATTTTCATTTTCTCGTATTTCATTCCATACTCTCTTTCCTCTATTTCCCTCTCCATCTACACTGACTCCATCTATACTGACTCCATCTAGACTGACTCCATCTATACTGACTCCATCTATAGTGACTCCATCTATACTGACTCCATCTATACTGACTCCATCTACTTTGATCGACTCGTATTTTCTCCCCAGAGTTGACCCGTGCGATTGTAAGGGCCGGCATGACGTCTGCTTACGGATTGATCACATAATGTTAACAATCGACCCTCCGCGTAAGTCACTCCATTGATCACATATTCTTAATAGTCGAGCCCGTACATTGATCACTACGTTGATCGTATGTCAACAAGAAATCCTCTGCGTTAATCACCCCGTTGATCGTGTTGTATGAACGAATGATCTGTTCGTTAATGGTGTTCCACTGGCTGTAAAGTCTGAACAGGGGAATCTCGCCGTTAGTTACCTCGTTTATCGTATGTTGTCAGCTGATGGCTCGCTTGACTAATTGCAACGATCACATGAAGTCAGCAGAGGACGAGTCTCTCATTAATTACTTCCACCGACTGAACGACTGTTACCCCGCGCCCCCTTCACGAGGTCAAGATATTATAACCTCTCATCGTTCAACGCACCGTAGACCGTATTATGTAAAACGAGTGACCTACCTACATCCCATCTTCCTTAACACTACATCGAGAGGTGATCATTTACCGTCCCCTTCACCGAATCTGGTAAAACGTTGATGTAATCCGTTTCTCGTTACATTTACTAAGACAATCTCTGCATTATGAAGACATCTTCACCCAGAGGGCGCCGCCTCGTCCCCATGTGTTCAACCATGGTCTCAAACTTTGTTATTCAGCCGGAAAACCATGTTATCACCCTGGCTAATGACGATGTCGTGAACAAGAACGTTTTTACTCCCATCCCATGACCCATGACCTCCAGGCCCGTGCACTTGTGGGAATCCAGATCATGTCTGTAGTGAATCACAGAGAATAAACCAGTTCCTCTTTTTTCTTTTTGGTCAATGGTGAAAAAAAGATGTTTTTCACATTAATTGAGCTTAATTGCATGATGTGAATGCTTATCTCATTCATCTTGCCGTAGTACCATAGAATCACCTCGTTGGCAGCATCCAACTGGGGAGAAAAAGAAAAAAAGAGGACATTTCTGCTGCGCATTTTGAAGCAGGTTTCACGAAATAACAGCCTACAACGTTTCCCTGGTAATTACAAATGCAAGAGAGTATCTCACAAACGTCAGCAGAGGTGAAAACATAACGAAGTGAAAGATGGCATCTCTGCACGCACAGTCACTACATTACGAGAGGAATTCTTAATACATACATCTGACAGGTGAATCTGGGAGTCGCTCTGCCTCCCTAAGCACTTCGTAATGAAACCAACAAAGCTTCAGAAAATGCTAAAAGGTCTCGTTACCTGCAGCGATTTATGTTGAGACGACGGCACCAGCTGTCGCTATCTTCCATTCTATTTCTTTCCTTTCTCCCTCTCCCGCTGATAACCCTGATTTATGGCGTAGTACCGCGGCCGGAGGAACGGGTCAGTATTGTGCTCGAAGCACGGAACAAAGCTCGACCCCCTGGCGTCCCGCGGATCCTTCGTGCGGCTCTGGGCTTGGGGGTCCTCTCGTCAGGCTGAAGACTGTGAAGCTTCCAGGCATGCAGAGCTACCTACCATCTACAGGTTATTTACTGCCGCAACATAAACCAACGCGATAATGTCCTTGAAGGCGTCACAGATGAGATGGAGAATCGTCTGTGTGTGCTGATTTTCCCTCCACTGTTGTTAGATTAGTTAAGACAGGCGTGGAACTAAACGGTAATTGTCATGCCTAATGAGCCAGAGGTCACGATCTAATCTTTCCCTTCGTGTGATACTGATTCTTCCTCCCTCGTGTCATACCCCCTCAACCATCTCTTCCTCCCTTTCTTACTCTCCCTCCTCACGTCTGCATCAGGGTGTTACGTTCTCTGAAGGTTTAGTTTGTATCTTCTGTGGCTTGATGAAAAGCGCCGAGGGTGTTGTTCAAACGCTTACCCAAGTAATACTTGTTGGAATGTCAGGGTGGCAGAGTGATCCAGCACCCATGAAACAGAGCACCACGTACCCAAGGTGTATCATGTATCCCGCCACACACGACTCCGGAGCTGCGTGTCAGACACCGACGTACTCACAGTGACACAGGTGTCGACGTGTGTCGAGTATACACCATAGCCAAAGCTTTTTATTTTTATATTGCCATATCTTTCCCACGTATATCAACCTCCTCCTCTCATCATATCCCTTCCCTTCCCTATTCTCTTCAAACACAGACATCATCCGTGTCTCGGTAAACAAATTATACTCCTTTCTCACTCTGTACTTACCAATAACCTTCTCATAACCAAAGACAAATTCAGTCTCATATGTTGACTGTGTCAGTTTTCAGATCCTGATCATACGACGTTGTCCACATCTCTCCTCCTCAGTAACTCTACACTTGGACCCAGCACAGAAATTCCTGAGCTACGCTACCCTCGCCATAATCACCCCAGCTAAAAATGTCTCCCACCAAAAGGGGGAAAGGCACGGCTTTTCCCTATCTGTCATTCCTCCAGCTGCTTCACCCTTTACAAAAGCCACGTTCCTCCTAACATGGAATCGCTCCTCCTATATTTGGGGGAAGTGCGTCCTTATTCTCCTTCGCCCTCCCAGACACAACCCTGCCAACACCCGACCCTCAACCCCTTGCTTCTCTTCTCTGCATGCCCGTCGTTAAATGACATTCCCTACCTTATCCGACCGTTGCCCAGTGATATACACGAACGCATTCCATGACGACTCACTCGTCTGAACTCATTCGCTCCTTTTGCTTGGTCCGCCATCTCTTGTCATCAACACACTGCTTTAGACGTAACATACATGTGATCATCCTTCCTCCTCCCTCTCACATTTTATTCCTCTCACTTCTCTGACCTCTAGAGCTACCTCACAACATATCGGTTTTCATCTTTATACATATACATATATATAACCACACACACACACACACACACACACACACACACAGTCACTCAGTTTTTTCTTTTCTTTTTTCCGTGTAGTTACAAGGAAGCTCCTTTTCCACACATGACAAGAGTAATGGTGTAGTAACAAAAACACTGTACGTCCCACTCGCATCTCTGTTGTGGAAAGACGTTAAAGCCTTTAAACACAGATGAGCCGGAGGGAGACAGTCGTGTCCAAGCATGTGTGCCTTGGTTAGATGCATTCCATTTGATACATTAGATACAGTTGATTCATACACACTTACAGGGTTCTCTTGTACACGGCTGGCGGCCGTAGGAATGAGTGGGATCAACGTGAGCAGTGAGTGAGGTTAACGTGAGCAGTGAGCAAGGTTAACGTGAGCAGTGAGTATGGTAAACGTGAGCAGTGAGCATCAGCGGTCTGTAAGGTTAACATCAGCGGTCTGTAAGGTTAATTTCAGGAGTAGAGTAGAGCCACGGGTACCTCTTAGGTGCCTGATATGTTAACACAACAGGTATAATAACTCAATGGATCAAGCCAAGCCTTCCTCGACTACACAATCAACTTGATTCATCTCCAAGATTTACGAATTCCAAAATCATAAAATTCAGTGATATTTGCGAGTCGTAAGATTACAATGGCCATGAAAGTCATGAGACAGATTAAACAGCACAGAGGATCATTCCAACCACTCGTCTTGATGCCCAGCCAATATGAACTCTCATGTGTGACTCACCTCTGGTCTTCATCTCTCGAGGGAAGTCGGCGAAACATTTGTCGTGGTCATCCACGTCTCCAAAGCCTTTAACAGAATGTGGCTTCAAGTATTTGATTCTTTTAAACTTCCTTTCTTTGTTCTATCTGCTTCTCTCTCTTCCCTAATGCATAGCTTCCTTTCTGGACGTCCTATCACAGTAGTCGTTGATGGAGCGACTTCTTCCTCTTAGCCTAAGAACATCGGTGTTCCGCAGGGTTCTATCCCATCGCCTTATCTTGTTCTCCATAAATGATTTCCTCCACTTTAGTTGGTGTTCAGCTGGTGGTCCAGGATCTGTTTTTTAGCCCTTCACGCCTACCTTAACCACCTCGTTAGCTTAAGCAGCAACAAAAGCTCCAAGCAAGTTTTCCTTGTTTATGGTTAACTTTCCTACGATTTTTTCCTATTAGACATTAAGTGTTCCTCTATATATCCTTGGGTTTCCATCAAGTTTACTTATCCTATTAAGTTTCGGTCAGGTTGTCTCTGATTTCCATTAAGTTTCTGATGATTTCTTTCCGGTTGAAGACTAAGTTCCGGATGAATTTTCAGTTTATTAATGAGCTTTCCCAGCTTATCTTTAAACTTTTGACAGCTCTTCCACACTGGGCCCACTGCACTGAGCTCCTCTTCTGGGCCCTTGCACTGAAGATGAATCTCTGCTCCTGTCTTTTCCGGGTTATGAATTATCGTGTACGGAGAATCATTGGCTTGTGATTAATGACGGAGGCTACACCTGAAGCTGGGGTCACATTATTTCAGAAGATCTTTACTGTTGACTTTCGAGTGTGGTTTGAATTATAGAGAACTTGAGATATTGTTTTTACACACACACACACACACACACACACACACACACACACACACACACACACATACACACATACACAGCTCCAAAACAATTAGAAATACTCGAACTCTCCTCCAGTGGCACAGCCGAACGTCAACAAACATTTGATTTACTCTTGAACAGAAACGAATAGAAAATAGAAGTTGCAGAGTTTCTTATATATGAAGTATCCAGATAAGCAAGGCGGGGAGAAAAATGGACAACAGAGACACAGACGAGAGAGAGAGAGAGAGAGAGAGAGAGAGAGAGAGAGAGAGAGAGGAACAAAGAAAGATAAATCAGACTATACATTTGTAACGGGAGTTTCAAACCTGCCACACGTCACGTGATCTCTGCCTTACGCAACCTGAGAGCACCGGGGGCCAAGGCCCTCGACCAGACCAAGCACAGAGGCCAGTTAAGGCCATACGGGAGATGTAAATGGGAGGAAATAATGTCTGTATGGTCCAATCAGGTATGCATGAGTTTTAATGAAGAGATCTGCTATCTTAACTAGCGGGACAAGATAACCTGTGTCTGGTGTCACATTATTTCTTATTGCTAGATGTTGCGGGTAGCTGCTACTGTTGCTTGATGTAGCGGTCACTGTTAGTTAGATGTAGCGGTAGCTGCTCTCTTACTGCTTGGTGTTAGCAGTCGCTTTCCGATGTAGAGGTAACTGTTCTCATTGCCAGATGTAGCGGTTTTAGATAAACGTGATGGTAGTTCTCTTTTTGTGAGAGTTGTATTGTTATACGCTAAGTTAGTTTCTCTGCTTGATATTGAGGTAGTTTATACGCTAGATTAACCATATTTCTGTTGCTTGAAAGACATAGTGATCTTTCTAAATGCTAGGGATCACTAATGCCGCATGTGTTGCCTCTTGAAGTAACACATGGAGGTATATGTTGTAGCTTTGTGTGATAATGTTTTCATCTGTTATAACTGGTAAGTCAGTCCGTATGTTAGGGTCATAGAGGGGCCTAAGGTCCTGGGTACACAGAGGAGTGTGTAGGAGGAGAGGTCAGGCGTCTGTTAGGGCAAAAGTGACTATGTTTCAAGACAGTCCCAACAGCGTTGCATGGATGCAATAATGGGGAAGAAGGTGGACGTGTTGGAAATGATCTGCCTTAGTAGAATTATGTGGTGCAAGACAGGCTGATCGTGTAAGAAACAACATTTGAAGAGAAAGATGGGATACCAGGCACAACCAGACCGAGAGGGTGCTGACCAGAGTGTGCTGAAATGGTTCGGACGAATGGAGATGATGAGCGAAGAAAGAGGATGTACGTGTCAAGAGTGGAGGGAGGAGTGGGGAGGGAAGTCCAAAAACGAGATGGAAGGACAGAGTGGAAGAATCTTGGGGTCGTCTGGGTTTGAACATTCAGGAGGATAAGAGGCGTACGTGGTTACCAAATGAACTGGAGCGTTGTGTTATAGGGGGGCGACGTACTGTCAGTGGGCTTAACAATGGGCTGTGAGGCGATCATGGTAAACCCGGGAAGAGTTTTCGGGGTTTGGCTGTGGATGGTAGGCGTTGGTTTGGTGCATTACACGCTACAGCTACAGTAAGGAGTCCACCAAAGAACTTTCCCTGTGGCTCAGTTATCGGTTCCTGACGCTACCTCGCTGACGCGGAAAATGGCGAACAGCTACGAAAAAAATAGTATCATAATAATGATAATGATAATGATAGTAACGGCAATATCACGATAAACAATACACTTACAGTCAATACCACTATTACCAACGACATCATCACACCTAACACCACTAACCTATAGGCAATAGCATCATTACCAACGCCACACGTCGTGGCACCCAACACCAGATCACCAAGCGGCCACCTCCCACCCATGACTGGAGACCATCATTACCCACACCAGTCATCAACCAACGCCACTATCTCCCTCATCATCAACATTAGCGCCATATCACCACTTCCCTGACCCATAGAGTATCATGAATGGTACCCACCACCCGTCATCAACGGTCGTATCAGGGCGCTGATGTCGTTCATAAAGAGACCAGAAACTGTGGTTTAAGAAGAGTGTTCCATGGATACAACGTCTGTCACCACTGTCCGCCTCCTTCCCTCCCTCCCTCACACCGTCACATTCAGAATCTCACGTCAACATAACCCTGATCCACCCCTCATCCTGTCCGCCCTCCCTCATCTTCTCCCCTTCGGCCGCCCACTCCACAGGGGACACAAACACCCCTCCAAAAACCTCACACCCCCATCTCTCTCTCTCTCTCTCTCTCTCTCTCTCTCTCTCTCTCTCTCTCTCTCTCTCTCTCTCTCTCTCTCTCTCTCTCTCTCTCTCTCTGCCAGCCGATGTAAACACTGGCCAATGTGTCTCTAGCGGAGCCTAATAAGCGGGCCGGCCGCAGGATCGGGCTGGCGATCGTGTAGGCCAGGCCAGGGCTCCGTTCTACTTGCAGGAACTGACTGACGCTCCCGCTCACATGCACCGTGGCTGTTTGCATGTGGGAGGGAGGAGACGCTTACTTAAGAGGTGGGAGAGGTAGGAGACCAGGATCTGTTTTTCTCCAGGTGAGGTGGGGAGACGAGGAAAGTATTACCGGGAGGCGGAGCACACGAAGTTGTTACCGAGACGACGAAGTGCCCTACTGGGAGACGGTAGGACGCCATCAAGTCTGTCTGGGAGACGGCGGAGACATTGAGGTTCGTACCGGGAGACGGAGGAGACGGGGAAGTTCTTATTGGGAGACATAAGAGAGCGAGACACTTCCGACTAAGAGCGTGTGTGTGTGTGTGTGTGTGTGTGTGTGTGTGTGTGTGTGTGTGTGTGTGTGTGTGTCAGTCTGTCTGTCTGTGTCTGTGTGTGTCTGTGTTTACCCACCCACATACAAGTACCTACGACGGGATTGTACGATGAGGCAGAGAGAGAGAGAGAGAGAGAGAGAGAGAGAGAGAGAGAGAGAGAGAGAGAGAGAGGAGAGAGAGAGAGAGAGAGAGAGAGAGAACGACGTAGAAACGGATAAATATATCAACAGACAGACAAACACACACACACACACACACACACACACAAATACTAAATAAATGCAACTTTAAGAATAGATGAAGATGAAAAAAAGAAAAGACAAAGAGAATGAAATACGGAGAACATAATTCCACGTCTGGAACACCAGGCAGGCCGTCCATCTGAACCTCCTCTTCCCGGAATATTAAAGACGCCAGCCACAGTTTGCTGAGAGATGCTGGGAAACTTGTCTGTCATGCAGAGACGACGACGAGGGGTCACCGCTTCCTACAGAGACCTCCCGCATCTCTCTCTCTCTCTCTCTCTCTCTCTCTCTCTCTCTCTCTCTCTCTCTCTCTCTCTCTCTCTCTCTCTCTCTCTCTCTCCTAAGGATGGACGTGTTCTGTAGCCTTGTGGTTCACGATGTGTAGGAGGTCTCTAGACCCGACCCCGAGCACTGGCTACATCCAGAACCAAAACGTAAAGGATTCCCATATCCTATTGACTCACAAGATATTCCCACCTCCAGTAATGTTCATTTCTGGGTAATTCCTTCATTATTTTCGTGTAAAAGTCGACCTTAACCCCCCCACTCAAATCCACACACACACACACACACACACACACACACACACACACACACACACACACACACACACACACACACACACACATGCACGAGAACTTCCCCTATGGGCAGGTTTCTGTGGACTGACTCTTTATAGAAATTTTCCCTCCCATGTTTGCAACGCGATTTTTCATAACAAAGGAGGATCGCTTTCCATATATTGGTATGAATACGTCCCTTCACCCTTATATAATCTTGTGAAGGGAACCACTCTTGCGAGAGAACTCTATCTTTTTTTAACAGAATTGTATAGCCCAGATCCTATCCTCTCGCACACCTTAGAAAAAAAAGAAAAGACACTGCCGTGCCAGGCGAACAGGCCACGAGATGGGACAGTGCATACCTGGGTCTCCGAGTTTGGAGAAAAGAGGAATTAAAGTGTATCACGCTCCGTGCATTGCTATAATATGATGCATTGAATATGTCGCGCTGGGCAAATAATGGCACATAACAAATTTGGAGGCCCATAAAAAATCTTGTTAAGCCCGAGAATCGTGCGAGGAAGCCCCGCCGAGCGACCGGATCGTCTTTGGCAAGTTGCAGGCTATTGCTGGTGATTTTACGTTGTATTGCAAAGATCCCCGCTGCACGGAAGGTCACCTTTTTTATCTCGGGGAGACCCCTACGGGCGCCCTTATTCCCAGGGGTCGGAGAGGTCGGTTTTGGAGCGAGATTTTAGCCTAGGTTTACGCCAGTGTCCCGGCTAATCCTCCAGGCTGGCGATAAATAAGGCAGCGCATAGCCACAAAGAAGACAGAATCGTATGAAAAGTCGGCAGGTAAAGCATCTCGGTTAATGTGGCCATATGTATGCGGGGCCACAACCTCGTTTCCCAGCTCTGCGTCAAACTGCTCATATGCACGGCTTGGTAACGACCACCACGACCACGCAGGGGGAGGAGAGGAGGAGGAGGAGGAGGGAGTAAGGGCAGCGGGAGGAGGAGGAGGAGGGGGGAGAGAGGGGGAGAAAGAGAGGGAGGAACGACCACAATACTGTCTGCATAGGGAGGGAACCACGGTGTCTGGAAGGGGACGGGGGAGGCAAACACCAACGTGCGGAAAGGCTGGGGAGTGGAGGGGGAGGGTGTGTTAGAACGAGGTTATGTGCGAGGATAGAGGAAGGCAGAGAACGGCCTCGACCGGAGAGACAGAATGAAGAGGGAAGGAGGTTCAGACACTGTCCGAGGAGGAGGAGGGAGAGGAGGAGGTGGGAGAGAAACGACACTGCTCTTAAAGAAAGGGAAAACGCCAATGTCAGAGGGAGAAAGAGGAGGAGAAGTAGGAGGCTAATGGCAGGGAAAGCAGACATTATACGAGAAGGAGGAAGAGCACCTGAACGATAAGATCAGATAACTATTCAACACAGTCATGTCACCAGCCGGAGACGCCATAACCGTGTGATCAGCACATCTTCTTAAAAGGTTCGATTATCGAAGCGACACAACCACCCAGCTCCTTATAACCATAACCCCCCCCTCCCCACACACACACACACACACACACACACACACACACACACACACACACACACACACACACACACACACAGGCGCGACATCTTCAACCTACAGTCTCTTAGAAGAAGACAGACGCACGACAACGAATGACAGTAAGGAGACGGAGAAGACAAACATGACCCCCCGTGGAGAACAGAAGGAGGAAGAATGACGACAAGTGTAACAAGAACAAACAAAGAGGAACAGAGGGACAAAGGAACGGCCCTCACACGGTGGGGTGGGGGATAGAGAAACATGGAGGAGAAGAAACGATAAGTACGACCCAGGGGAAGGAGCGGGGACGACCATCAGGGGAAGGAGCGGGGACGACCATCAGGGGAAGGAGCGGGGACGACCACCAGGGGAAGGAGTGGGCACGACCATCAGGGGATGGAGCGAGGACGACCACCAGGGGAAGGAGTGGGCACGACCATCAGGGGATGGAGCGGGGACGACCACCAGGGGATAGAAGCGGGGACGACCACCAGGGGAAGGAGCGGGGACGACCACCAGGGGAAGGAGCGGGGACGACCATCAGGGGATAGAGGCGGGGACGACCACCAGGGGATGGAGCGGGGACGACCACCAGGGGATAGAAGCGGGGACGACCACCAGGGGAAGGAGCGGGGACGACCACCAGGGGCAGGAGCGGGGACGACCACCAGGGGAAGGAGCGGGGACGACTACCAGGGGATGGAGCGGGGACGACCAACATGACCAATGATCCTGAGCAGAAGCCAGGACGGGACGGCCATTACCACAGACGCTAACACCAGCGCCGTACCTGGACCGCGCTGCCTTATGTACACCCAGAATATTAACAATGCTATATATAAATATTGGGACGGGGACATTACGGAATCATACACGAAAGTAATGATGTATTGAAACATATAAATGACCAACACATTTTTGAAATCTCAGATGAAAGAAAAACTTAAATAGAAATATAGGCGCGAGTGTATTTAGAGAAATCAAGAAAGAAAAGGTTGGAAACTAAAGGAAGGTTAAGTCAATAAAGATTAAGGATGACGATAAAAATAAAGGGATCAGAACAGAAAGCCTGACCATTAAATCTTAAACGTCTGTGAGATCACCCTAGGGCACAGGTTGGAGGCATTCAGACGAGAGAAATGTTTTAGTGGAAGCATGAAGTATGTGCCATACCCGAAATGTATCGTTACCTTGGCCATGGCGGACGATAGCCCCAAATTATTAAAGGGATTATTGCAGGGTAAACACATAGAGAGGATCGCTCTTAGCATACAAAATACACGTTGGTTGTGACTGTTATGAATGAGGTCCGAGTCTAACTCACCATTTATCCACCGACGAGCCAATACAAGTAAATACAGGGCTGGCAGGATTCAACGCTGTGCAAAATGTGGATCAAAAGAAGGACAGGGGACGTGGGTAGAGACGTGCCTGCCTTCTGTGGCAATAGTGGTGATAGGAACAGCAACAACTGATAGCAACGACAAGGAACCAGCAGCAGCAACAGCAGTACTATAGGAGGTAATGGTCGTGTCAGCACTGCTAGAGAGCTAAACCAGCTAGGGCGCCTTTAATGGGACTGTTAACAGGTGCACCATCAGAGCTATCTTCCAGAACTTTATCTTACAGTACGTACTATCAACAGCTCCATCCACCAACAGAGGCAATGCCAACAGCATTATAATCAACGGTGCCAACAGACGTACTGCCAACAGCTATACCACGGACAATACCAACAAAGACGCTGCTAATGCTTGCGCCATCAAGTGAGCCAAATAAGGCACTGCTACCAGGAACACAACAACAACAACAGGATTACTACCAACTGCTACCACAGCTGCACTGTCAACAGCAGTATTACTAACCATAGATTTATATCCAACAGTGTTATCAGAGGGACTATCAATGAGGCTACACTAACAACACTAAGAACAATTGCACTGCCAACCGTTGCACCAACAATAACACCAGCTCTGTCACTGCCAACAGATACACTGCACCAGAAGCATCAACTGCTGCCGTCAACACCTGCCCCAGCAGCGGTGACACTGCTAACACCTGCATGACCAACAGTGACCGACATGGACGCTGTCATCAGCTGCACCACCAACTCGAACAACGGCGCTGCCAAGAACAGCGGTGGTGAGAGTACCTACCACCACCACCACCACCACCACAAACAACAACAACAGCACCAAAAGGGATGCTATTAACAACATTACCAACAAAATCAAGCAGTAGTACCAACACAGCACCGCTAACACCATAACCAGCAGCAGCAGCATTGGTCAACATCAGTAAAATCAGTAACACCAACGCAGCCTCAGCAGCAGCATCACCACCACCACCAGCACCAGTAACAACAGCAAACAATACACAGCATCAGCCAGAACAGCAACGGCGTCAGCACACGCCCCTGCACCGAGTCTTGAGATAAAGGTCGAGGGGCCAGTCCTTCTGCGGCGAGACTTGTGCAAGAAACCATTAACCTTTCAGCTTATTCAATCTGAAGCGGAAGATAAAATGAGCAGAAACAGGCAAACCACAACAAGGCTATCCCACCAGATTCCCTGAACACAGGGAACATGAGGAACGACTCACAGGTAGGCGTAGCTGACCGCATGAACGAGGGAACGGTGGGGAAGAATAAGGAAATGTGGTGGGAGTAGCATACAAGCGACAGGCATAGTGAACAGTAGACTGATGAACCACGAGGAACGTAACGATCGTCTCAATACACGGTCCAGAAGGAAAGAGACACCTCCACAAACACCGTAAACGCCGGGAACGTGAGGAACAGCCTTAGACGGTGGGCCAAAAGGAACGAATCGGTGAATTATGCATTCCATCGTTCTGAGCGTCCAGTGCTCTGTACCGGGGCCAGACAACGGCCTGTGAGGCGCTTTTATGGAAGCTGGAGTCGGGAGTGAACGATACGGCTGCTCCCCCTGGTGCTCACGCCTTACTGATCCCTTCGTCGGGGTTTATTCATGTCTCTCCGGTATTTCTTTTAATCCTGCTGTCGTCTTCTTGGCACTTGGTTTAGTCTCTCTCTCTCTCTCTCTCTCTCTCTCTCTCTCTCTCTCTCTCTCTCTCTCTCTCTCTCTCTCTCTCTCTCTCTCTCTCTCTCTCTCTCTCTCTCTCTCTCTCTCCTCGATCTTTCCTCATTTTGTTGTTTCCTTTCCCTCAGTCCCGTCCTCTTTCCCTAAGCCTCCCTCCCCATCGTCTCACCTAACATTCCCTCTTTCCACTTTCATCCTCCCTTTTCACTCCCTTTTCCTCCCTTCTTTTCTCCCTCATCCTTCCACATCACCTCCTTCCCTCTTTACTCCTTGACCTTCCCAGTCTCATCCTCCCTCTACACTCCCTCACTCCCACTCAACCTCAGCATTATGCATGCTGGTTGAGGAGCGCGTTTGTCTCTACCGGGTCCAGCAGGAGAGTCGTTTTAGGGCGTGTGGCATGATAGAGTCGGCTGCCTCTCCCACCACAGCTGTGCATCAACACATCAAGTGTTTGTAGCGACTTTCTCTCTGTTCTGGGATGTGGCGATTGGCTCTCGCGGATGTACCTCTGGCGGGAATAGATTCTCAACATTTACCCGTCGAATGAGCCACTGTTTATACATACATTTATCATGTAAACATCACGTTTCTCGTCCTTTATTCTTGGTGGGAGGGGAGGCACAGAGACCTGGAAATTCTAATATCTTCATTAATGCAGAATAATATAATATGAGGAAAGACAAAACGCTTCCGGATAGACTCCTGCATACAAATATCAGTCGAACACCTGTTGACATCCATGAAAGAAACCTCTTCGGTTAGGTTAGCGTCAGCTGGACTAGTATGGATCGCCCAGAATATTTACAGAGTTCTTTAAAGCTACTGCAGACGACCTGGTGAACTATATACCATAATATCCAGCAAATGTGAATATTCATGAACTGTCGAACATCGTGCGAGAGAAAAAAAATTTGGGGAAAAATGAATCATTCTTCCTCTACCTCCTCCTGCTGCCTGACCCATGATCCTACATACAAAACAAAAGCCGTCTGGAAATACGTAACGAATTACCTTTTTGGGATCAAATCTTCCAGAGACTCTAGGCCACAGTGGTCTTACCCACTTCCGTAGTCTGAGGACAAGAAAACTCTTCCGGGATTCCCTTTGGCGTCACTGGTACAGGTGCAAGCTGCATCCTTCCTGGAAATCACTGGAAATGGTTTGGAATCCTCCACGACCTGCTGGAATAGTAAGCGTAACTGTCCTAATCTGGAAATGAGGGTAAGGTTGTCTTTATTGTGGGTCTATTGTATCCTGCTGGATCTTTAAGCCTCATCATATCTATCTCAGAGTTTATCTATCGATACTCTTCATAGTACAGCAGTAATTAAGATATGAGAGTAGTGAATGAAGATGACAAGGATACACACGAGGCAATTACATTATCTGACACGTCCATTCATGAATGTCTGGCAAAGTGGGACAGCCATGCCTCTCGTATGGTAAGCAAGAAACTTGTGAAGGTTTAGAATGACGGAAGATACGAGGGAAAGAGGCAAGCCACGCCGGAGGTGGCTCGTGTTGGTGGATGAGTTGTTCAGGGTTTAATAGGTATTGCGGAAGACGGTATCAGAGGTATGTTTATAGATCGTGGGTGGGAATAACATTATGATCATGATTTAAGGCGAAAGTTTCCTCTAACTGATTATCATTACGGAAAAGAAAATGATCACGGAGCAGCACTCTCCTCACCAGTGTAGAAAACAGAAGAAAAAAACGGTATGCACTGCTACGCCGAAGAGCGAGAACGGATTTCATTATTCTTTAAATTAAAAATAAGCTGCTTTTCAGATCACAGGAGAGGAGGAATCAGCTTAACGGATTAACAGATTTGCTTACGATGGCAATCGCATCGGTAATAGCGATGTATGATAACAATACGTCTTGCAAGATACCAATAGTCCTGTCGTACGTTAGTTTGACGGTTATGGTACGATGACTTCAGTCTCGCTACCGGTCTGAGGAAGTCTTCGTCGGTCAAGTGGACCTTCATGATGAGCTGAGTTACGTGCTGTTAGCTGCGTCGTCACGATAATCATCGAAGTCTCGTCGTAGGATCCCAGTGTCGTTACTGCTACATACGTGCAGTGCGCTAATTGACTCCGAAATTCTATAGGTGTTCCCGTCTTGGGTACTTCCCTATACTCTCTCTCTCTCTCTCTCTCTCTCTCTCTCTCTCTCTCTCTCTCTCTCTCTCTCTCTCTCTCTCTCTCTCTCTCTCTCTCTCTCTCATTATCTATCTATCTAGCTCCCCATCTCTCCCTCCCACACACACACACACCGGCGCCATAACAGGTTTACAGAACAATCTTGTCACAGAGCTGACTGTAGAATAGCTTTACATGACAGCCCTGCGGTACAGCCTCTTTTCCATAATAAAAACATCTGATACCACCCTTGCCTAGCTTTATCAACACAGGCTAAGGCAGGTAGCATTATAAAGACTCGACCTGGTAGAGTGGACAACGGTATACCCCCATACACTCCTACTATACTCCCTCCCCGTCCCCTTTTATTCTGTTTAAGGGACGGCCCTGAATCAGACAGCAAGTTAAGTGTCTGACCCTCTGTCTAGGGGACAACCTTGAATAGTTAAGACAGAAAGTTAAGGACCTTATCTATGTTATCAGGGACAACCAGGATATTGTTATCGTAGGATGTTAAATGCCTGAACTTCTGGTTAAAGACCAGCTCTCAGTAAACCATTAACTGACGAAGTTAAGAGTTTAGCTCCCGTTTTTAAGGGTCACTCCTGAATGAAACATTACTACAGTATCCTGAGACCTTGGCTTCTGTTTAGGAGGCACCCCTGAATTAGTTGTAAGCCCTGGACATGAAACATAAGACTTCCTTATGGAAGAGCCTTATGATTATCACCATCGTGAGATTTTTACAGATGGTTGCACGTGCTGTAGTTCCTCCTGTATTGTATTTCTCACATACATTTGGATTCTAACCTGAAACTGGCTTAAATGCTTCTAACACCAATATATTGTTCGTCAGACTTTGATGCATATATCAGGGGAAATACTATTGTTTAGGAAGATCTAATGAGCCATTTGTTGGAGGACGAGGCTGCTAAACTAGGAGTTGCTTTAGCACGAGCATTGGTATAACGCAAAGTCTCCCTCTCCGCAAGTCACGCGTGCGTGGGGCCACGCTCATGCAATGACGTGCAGGGCACTTGGGTAAGAGATGGGTGAGAGGACACACACACACGGGGCGGGCAAGGTGAATCTATCTTTTCCTCGTTGCAGGCAAGGTGAGTCTTTCTTTTCCTTGTTGACCCGTTGAGCACGACGGCTCGACCCATGAGTTTGGTGACCCGTCCTTTGACTTGACCCTAAAGAGTCGGATGAAAAGTCACGCCAACGTGTCCAAGGGTCGCACGATCGTGGTCAAGCATCGTACCGTCGTGCTCAAGGTACTAGTAGTACCACAGAGAAATGAGGAAAAACAAGGTATAGCCCAGGTTTCTCCATAAAGGCCTCGAAAGGATTTAAAAGAGCAGTAGTGAGGAGAAAATGTTAAAGAAAACGATGAATGCTCAAAGTACAGAGGCCAGTAATCACATTTCCATGATACCCTGTCTTTCTCAACGTGCCGTGTACCATCACAGTCTTGTGTGCGGGTAGATCCCAAGATGTAATAATGGTCACGAAACGAACGGGAACGAAGAGGAAGGAGAAGGATCAATAGTGAGAAAAAAGAAAACAAATGTTTATAAAAAACGAGGCAAAGCTTGTGATATTTCCTGGAACCACCTTACCTCCAGCCGAAGTTCATCACGATCCTAAATACACAGCGTGGGGATACGGTGGTCGCTCGCTCGTGCACGCGCGTAGGACGTGACATAACCTAGGGAGCCACGCCCTACCTACCTACCTACCTACTTACTAACGGCCCACTCAGCGGCGCACTCCTCAGGAGGACATAAAAGGAGGAACCTTCGGGAGGAAAATGGTATGGAGGAGATGGGGCTCAAAGACCACAGACGTGGAGAGGTTTTATACAATTTCTGGGGCCCGCTGTCCTATGGAGGACCTATCCCACCATCCACACACACACACACACACACACACACACACACACACACACACACACACACACACACTTTTGTATACAAAGAATCCTGAATACCATGCGGGAAATACAAAAGTGGATGCGAATGAATGATTTCGTTACATTCATTATTGTTCATTGGCCTACAGCACTTGTTTATATGAAGGAAATGAACGGAAACCTTCTGTACTGTGTGTGTGTGTGTGTGTGTGTGTGTATGTGAAGTGCATTAAGGGATGACAGGGGGGTGTTTGTATCTCACCAGTATGTGAAGTGTGTTAACGGAACAGTGATTGGCACTGTCCCACTTCAAAACTTTCCCTTCCCTAATCATGTCCTTGCAAGGTTGTACCACTGTACTTAATGATGACAGTGCCATGCCTAAGAGTTGTGTCACTGTGTAGAAGGGTTGTACCGCCATGCCTAAGAGTTGCACCACTGTGTTTAATGGTTATAGCGTCATGCCCAAGTGTTGTGTCACTGTGCATAAGGGTTGTACCGTCATGCCCAAGGGTTGTACTACTGTGCTTAAGGATCGTATCATCGAATTCAAGAAAAAAAAAAACACCGGACGTTTACGACCATCGTTCAAACGAGCGAATATTAGATTGAAGTGTTACTAACTACAAGACGTCATCCATACTATTTACCAGAGTGTTAAGGAAATCAACTCTCCAGAACAGAACAAACTCCACCTGACCAAAGTTGACCTCATCACTGCATCTGTCACTGCCAGGCAACACATATGCTGTAATCAACTAATAAGGCCACAGAGACGACAGGCCTCTTGTGGTACTGGTAGAATTTTGCCTTATGAGTCAAGCACATTTGTCTGGCGGTGTCACGCGTCCGGCTTCATCGAAAAGAATGCCACAAAAAAAGAAAGCTGTAAGAAATGAGAGGAATGAATTATAGCCTGCCACGTGTATTATTACCATTTTTCAAGGAGTGACTTCCTCAGAAATAGCCATAATATGTCTGTCCCACGTGGAAAAGGCTCGATTCCGTCCATTTCGTATTTCATCATTTGCAGAATTGAAAATAGATGAATGTCATGGATTACAGAGAACTGCACAATATGTCACTGTAACTCACCTGGTATGTGATTATAGGGTTGTTGGGGGTCGGGGGTGGGTGAGGAGGAAGGAGAGCGCGCGCATGCATAGATCTAGGTCTGAGTAAATCCCAGTAGTTCTTATGAGTTTACGGCACAGCAAACAACACCTTAAACACTGTAGCTACCGAGAAAAGGCACACACACACACACACTCCCAGTGTCGTAAGCTGTACGACCCAACAGATTTCTGTCGTGTTGTCAGGCCACAACACACAAACCCTCCTCCCCCAGTAGTTGTTACCGAGTCGTCATCACCAGACCACGCCACAACTGCTGGCCTTGTAACTACAGTCGTACGAAGAGATCCCCAAAGAGTCTGCTGTGCTACGCTGATGACACAGTAGTAGCGTTACTAGCTTACGTCACAACATACCGCTGGTTTTGTTTAGCTTATGATACAAGAAATTGTTCGTGTTGTAAGCTTGTGATACAATGAACCGCTCGTGTTTTAAGTTTTTGATGGAGTAGACTATTAATGTTGTGGGCTTATAATGCTGAAATTGTTGATGTTGTGAGCTTATGATGCAGTAAACTGTTTATATTATAAATTCATAATGCATTATACTGTTGATGTTGTGAGGTTATGATGTGAGTCATTGATGAACTAGATTTTCAGATATGATGAAGAGCTGTATATTAACCTACCAAGTATGGGATACTCACTTACCCTCGTTCATCGTGAAGAGTGGTGTGCCCCCGGGGTCAGTCATTGGCTCAATTCATTCACAGTAAACAGTTATGAAATTTGAATTGAGTTTCTCATGAAAAAATCCAAATTTGCTGATAAGTCAGAACACCGTTAAGGCAAGGAATATAAATACCTTAAAAAACGAGTACACAAATTTTCATTAGTTCAAGTATTTACTAAATGGGTACGAGAAAATAATGACTGTGTGTATATGTAAATTACTTTTCTCATTCCAGAACCTAAGGAAATACCGTAGTGCAGCAGAGGGTGGGATATTTGTAATAAGTTTTGTAGAGGGATTTTTTCCCTTACATTCTATCCTGTTCAATTTTATACAGGTTTACTTCACAAATGTATGGTTAATCTTTCGTTATTTTCCATACCTCCTGCTGTTGCTGGAGAGAGTGGAGGGTGGGGATACAGCCTTCACACTGTTCAGCCATTTACCTCATCACTTTGATTAGAAATTATTCATAATTCATAAACGCGTGTAAACAAATAACTTAGACATGTTCCCATGTACACTCATGGAAGGTAGGTAGATAAGTAGGTAAGCAGACGGGGAGGAAATACACAGCTCACCCCTGCCTCACACTTCAGCAACCAATGCGCACCGATCTCCCCACTCCCAGCAAACACACCACATTAACACAACATATTCGCACTGTAATGACTCGATAGGCGGTAATTAACCACTCTTCCAACCCAGTCCTCAACTCTATTCCACTAGACATTGACCCATCTGAAACTATACTCCTCAGACATGTATGAATCACACTATCTCGTCTGTGCTCTGTGTACCACCCACCTCTTCAACATTACAAGCATCGATTCATCATATCACAAGACTCTTTATACTCACCACGCAGCTTCCACACTGAACACACCGAAACAGCTTCTCACCCCGAACTCGTCTTCCCCACAAAACCTCACCACACTTTCTAGACGCAACTGTAGCCTTATCAAGTGTGAGTACTGGGGCAAGAATAAGTAAATGACTATATATATATATAAGCTATACGTGGCTCTTTGCTGACTGTCCATGTTAATTCGTATAACACGCCATTCAACGCTATAATCAATTAGACCGTCTACTTCAAACATTATCCCAGCGTTATACGACCATTTATTGTTCTACCATTAGGTTATATACCATGAACTGACTCTTATATAACACAGTCCGAGTTTATATTCCATTATATATACACTGGTAACGATCACAAAAGTACTATCTAGCCACCATCCCAAACTACGTCATTTCGATGTCAGAGTCCGCCATCTCCAACGAGGCATGGCAGCAATTTAGCCATAACCATCGTGTCTTTGTGCCGGGGTCTTCAAAGCCGAGCTGTGGACCTCCACAGCACTTCCGAAGATTTCTTGCCTGCGCGTGTCCATGTTAAACACCTCAAAGCACCCTCTAAGAATTCCCTGTTAGCTAGCTGTGTGTTTGCTAATTGTCCCTGAATTGTTAGCAGGAGGGAGGGGAGGGGAGGGAGAGAGAGAGAGAGAGAGAGAGAGGACGGGAGGAGGGAAGGTGGGAGAGATAGATAGATGAGAGAGAGAGAGAGAGAGAGAGAGAGAGAGAGAGAGAGAGAGAGAGAGAGAGAGAGAGAGAGAGAGAGAGAGAGGTTTGAGAGGTGTTTTCCTTCTTTACCCTCCCGTGGCCAAGCTAATTACTGGAGCTTTTAAGCTAAACACTGATTCCCTCAGAGCCAACTGGACGCATCGCTCAGGCGCCCCTGCGGTCTTATTTAATTACCGCAAAGCGAAAAGTTACTTTAAAAAATTTGAAACTTAATTTGATGGATGGTTGCGCAGGAGCCCGGGATGCGTGCTTCCTTGCTGGTGCCGATTAGCTTAATTTGCATGATAGCTGAATGCGCGGGATTTAATTTGCTGGTGTTTATGTGTGTGTGTGTGTGTGTGTGTGTGTGTGTGTGTGTGTGTAGACATGATGTAGGTACCAACGGAGAGGATTTGTGAGTGTGTGTGTGAGTGTGATTACCATTTCACACACACACACACACACACACACACACACACACACACACACATTTGTACTCCCTCACTGGACACCATCCGAACTAATAATCCAGAAAGAGACAATTCAAGCCCCTTAACCAGTAGGACAGACATCTTGTCTTACATTCCTATACACGAACCTTTCCACAGAACAACTGGTCGTCCAGAATCATACTGAAGTTTGGGTTTGATGGTGAAGGTGCGTTTGAGAATCATATTCAGAACTGATAATTAAGAAAGATGAATCCAACGATTATGATGTATTTAGATCATGAGTGTATTGGTAACTATATCATACAAGTGAGTCGACACATGACGTATCATCTTAAAGATCAGACAGCCTTTAGCTATCGCAAGAAATGATGCCGAAATAAGATAGGAAGAATTATAGCCTTGGGGTAATTATCATAAGCTTACACGAGAAAACGTACACCACCACGTACAACATGCAATGAAGCACCGGCCACTGACTGACCTATGATGTGAACCAGTTTAACGAAATCAAATGAAACATGGAGAGCTCTCGGTGTGGGGTATCGATCTTACAAATCATCCGGAGAAAAACACAAAAGGTCAATGAAACCGCGAGGAAGTCAAAACTTGTGTGTGAGTAACGACTGTTACGTTAAGCCTGAATTCAACATTTCCTTGGCGTCAGCAGAAACAGAACTAACTGCAAAAAAAAAACAAGGAGGAAAAGAAAATTATGAGACTTAAGACTTAGAATTGATACTTGCCTTACTAGATATTTATTCCTAGTCACACACACACACACACACCCTGAATCATCAGATATGATAAGAATACTAGGAAGGAATAGCTTTGCGAGTTGGAAGGAGAGAGAGAGAAAAAGGAAAGCTTCTTCATCACTGTCATTCCCTCACTCTGTAACAGGGTCCTTGGATCGTAGATCATCTCACGCATTCTGAAAATTACGAGAGTAACCTCGACACATGAGGAAGAGTACCACATGTACTCCAGACTGCCCTCCAGCTTATCACTTCTCGTCGAAGCGTTGGAAATTATTGCTTACAAGGAAAGGTACAGAGAGAGAGAGAGAGAGAGAGAGAGAGAGAGAGAGAGAGAGAGAGAGAGAGAGAGAGAGAGAGAGAGAGAGAGAGAGAGAGAGAGTCAGCACCAGGCGCAACGTTCCCCAGTCCAAATTCGTTTCATTTTGTATCCACAAGATCGTGATATATGACACCGTCAGTACTAACGTGGCCAGACGTAAGACCCTCGGTGCCAGACATCCCAACACTATCCCAGTGGAACTTGTGTGCATCTATACTAAGCCTGTGATACAACGAACGGCACGTATCTCCCATACGAACTACGTAAGTATAGTGCTGGTCATCACTCTCACAACATCATCGGGTCATACCAACCCCACAACTTAACGCAGTGCACCTCCTCATGTGTCCTCGCCTCCTCCACTCCAGTACTCGTTCTTCCACTACACGTACAATAATGGTACTCAAACTACGAGGCGCGATCCACACTAGTGGTTGGCGAAGGGGGGTTCAGATGGGTCGCGGGACGACTCCGAAATTCCTTGCGTTGATTTACGTAATAAGCTCACTTATTTTCGCAGGTAAAGTCGTATGTTTATTGTGGGATCGTCCTAGCGGGAGGTCAGTTTCAGGTGAAAGGATGATTAAATATCTATATTTACTTTCCCTGATAATGGGTTGCTGTAAGACAGAAATGGTTGAGGAGGACGAGGGAGAAAGACTGTTAAAATATTAAGCCATGCAGGGTCGGGGACACACGAACGTCCCACACATTGAGTACTGGGTAAATGATAGCGTTTTGATTGTGAACTCTTGTGTATGAGTGGGTTACAGTCAGTGAGATTTCCTCTATCATGGACGAGACACATTTCAGCATCGTTTTACGGAAGGAAATAGGTATTTCTAACATGCATGAACATTTCTGTATCATTTCAAAAAGGAAATGAATCATATTGACATAAACGTTAGTGAGACGTATATCCCGTTCAACGGTAAAGTTTGATGTCTTGAACTTAGTCTTCGTGAAAGGAAGTGGAAATTTTATCTAAAGGCCGATAAATCCAATAACCTCCTTAAATCTAACATCTCCTTAAATCTACCATAATGACATTAACGCTTTACGGTATATGCTCGTGGAGTTGTGCACTTAAATGTCACTTTTTGAAACTACTGTAATCCAGCCCCAAGGCAGCCATCATGGTGTTGACAGTCTCTTAAGTCGCGCCCTCTCTAAGTCTCATAATCCCCTTGGTATGCATGTCCCTGTGACCTCTGCTTCTCCAAAGCTCTCTGGGTTACCAGACGCAAGCAAGATCCAGGAGGCGGCCTTCCAACCCGTCCAGAGTAAGTGATCAAGAAGCAAAGATTCGTGTACAGGATATCCTGGAGGGATGAAGCATAATTCAAGATATCTTCAAATAAAAGGAATAAACTCTACTCTTCAAAAATGAGCCAGATTTCTGAATGGTATTCATCAGCCCACTGCTTACAGGGTCTGATATATTCATCAGCCCACTGCTTACAGGGTCTGATGTATTCATCAGCCCACTGCTTACAGGGTCTGATGTATTCATCAGCCCACTGCTAACAGGGTCTGATGTATTCAGATGACAAGTTATGAGTTTTCTTCTTTACTCATAATAGAATGAATACTTGGGTGTTATATAACTGTATCTTAACTGATGAAAGAACAATAGTTGCAAATTTTTTATGTAAATGTATCTATGATTTACTTTTTTAGTAATCTATTTTTTTCTCTCTTACCACAGACTTGCAAATCATCAGCAACTGTTGACCCTGCCAGAGGCACACAGGTGAGCTCTACAACTGAAACAATTTAGTTTTATAACCACCACCTCTGAATCACGTGCATGATCACTCACACCATCATTCATTCCCACGTCTCGTAACTGTACTTTAATTTGCACTGGATATATGGCTTTCCCTCGTGTGATTACCTCCATGAACACAACATTTACATCCTCCACGACCTATTGGTAGAATTGATCAAAAAATTATCAACAGCAAACAGTCAAACATAAGCAAGTTATCATTACTAACAATTTCCTTTACCTGTACACGCGTTCCATCCTGCATTATACACTAACAAATCCTTGAACAAGTTTACGTGTGCAGTTCATGAAATATATTTTTTCTTGTATTTTGGTTTATAGAATTAACGTGTTACAAGCGTAGCACGTCACGTCAGGGAAGAAAATGACCTCCAAGCCTCCTTGATTCCATACTCTTATCCTTCACATTTGAAGTATAAGAAGAAAACCTTTAAAAAGAAACAGAACGAGAGTAACCTCACGAAAGAGCTGCCCACGTCAAATGTTTTACCTTCCACGACATTTTATTGTTTAATAGCCATAGGAGTACATCTCCGGGGGGGCAGGTTAATCTTGGTATGAGTCACTTACCATGCAGCGAAAATGTAAGTAACTTTTACTGCCTTAATTATACGCCCCGGGTCGGGTCAGTAATTACATCACTAAGTGGTATGCTATTTTCAGTTTGTTTATTTGGTTATCTACGTACTCGCCAGTTACTGATTTGTTTTCTCTGTGTGTCCTTACGCACATGTTCTATAATGTCGTAGAGATATCTTTATGGGGTTTAGATCAAACTCTTCCACCGTAGACATGGCATGATTTTTTCATTTTTTTGTCTACGAAAATGATTCTCTTTCAGGAGTACACACCCAGCACCCACCTGCGTCCCTGAGTCCCAGTATTGGACTTAGTTTACAGGTACCTCAGCTACTACTACGCTCAGGAGAAAACGGAAAAAACCAAAGATATCAAATTCCTCGGCTCATTATCCTTCTGTAATTCCTCTGCCGGACCTGCTACCTTGTAAGTGTTCTCTAATGTCTTACAAATAGATTTGTGAGACGCTGTCAAGAATACTGAGACCTTCATTTACCTCAAGACGCGACATTATCGTGATGGTAACTGATTTGCTAGAGGACTGACCTTGACCCAGCCCCTCATATACCACGTTAACCTCAAACTTGCGCTACTAATGGACTCTTGAAGGATGAAGACCTCACTCTCACAGACGCCGACGAAGAGGAGAGAGATTGCTCACGGTAAGGCTGGGCTGAACGAGGCTTGTACGGTTGTATAGACTGGATGGCTTTGTCGCAGACCAGATCTGTGCACAAGTTAACTTGTGGTGGCCGCGTAATGAGCTATGTGAAGGGCGCGGCACCTCCGTCTTCTTCCAGAGGCCAAGAACGAGAGCATATCATCGGAAACAACACATTCTCTTTATATATATATATATATATATATATATATATATATATATATATATATATATATATATATATATATATATATATATATATATATATATATATATATATATATATATATAATGGCTGTGTAGTAATTTTTTTTCACTTCTCTGGCCTCCCTTGAAGATGAGGTATTCCGCAAAAGCACCTGGGAAATATCATGTTTCCTATTTCTTCGTTGTTATCAACCATATGGACGACGCCTGTGTGTGTGGATGTGGTCTGTGGGTGTGTGGCTCTCACCTCCTGATGTGTGACGAGGACTTTGACGGCAGACAGTTTATAAACACGGTATGATGCAGAAGCCGACTTACTTTTCATACATTCAATTACCATTTGATTATTTTCCATGATGATTCAGAGTGAGTGAATCAAAGAATCCTTCTTTGATAAGAGAACACTGAATGACACTGAATTCAATAGTGGATGAGTGCAGAGGGGAACATCTTCAATCCATAGTGAAAATTCTACTTCAGTCAAATCTCCCTTTCATGACCCTGAACCTCCAGCTTGTTTTATTCTTCAAAATTTCATCTGTCAACCAATCCCCACACAGTACGTCACCGCTCTTCATTACGTCGCAGTGGGTTGGTTGCCCCGTAACGGGATCCAGTCAAAGCAACACCAACCGAAACGAAGAAAAAAAAAGAAAAGAAAGGAAACGAAATCCAATTACAACAGAAAAATAGTAGAAATGAAATACGGTCACTAAATATGTACAAAGTGCTTCTCTTATTGACTGACCACGAAGTAACTAACGAAGTCTAGCCTAACTACGCCAAACCAA
This sequence comes from Panulirus ornatus, assembly GCF_036320965.1. NCBI lineage: Eukaryota > Metazoa > Arthropoda > Malacostraca > Decapoda > Palinuridae > Panulirus > Panulirus ornatus. The sequence continues at coordinate 2,727,550 of NC_092265.1, forward strand.
ACAAACCAAGACCTAAACGAGCTAAACAGACCAATCACAAGACAACACAGAGCTTCACCTGGGTTGTAGCAACTGACTCATGCACACTCTCTTCTGAGTGGGTGACTGCGGCTGAAGTAATATAGTCCCAGCTAAGCTAAGAAATAAGAGGAAGTGATTAAAAAGAAAAGTGAAAGAAAGAGAGAAGACTGTTGCAGAAGATACCTGGCCATGAGTCCTCCCACCACCGCACACACCTTGCCATGAGTCCTCCCCCACCACCAAAGCCTCCTCCCCCTGATCGTCATGAACTTGTTTATCATTCGTGTCTAACTGGGGCTAGGCTGTAATTAAACCAACGGGGTCATAATTACAGCGATGGGACGGACAGGCCAAAGCATGCGGTGTCGCACAGATGTGCCCTGTATTTTTAGCTAAATGTCGGTAATTAGTGTGAGAGAAACAGCTTTTCCCCAGTAGCAATTACACTACACTGGTCTCTCCTCCTTCTTGATGAATGGCAGTTCGTTATAGTGTTTTTGTGGGAGTTTGGCGGCCATTGTGCTTCCTCGCAGGGGGAACTATTTGGCTGATGGGCCGGCTGTTCCGGGCCCAACTAGCAAATGGAACCAAAGAGTGATGAGAAAACGAGGGAACAAACGATGGGATAGCGTGACCTCCGAGATGCGGTAGACTGGCCTATGTCTTCCAGGAAGGAGGCTGGCCTGCGTCCTCCAGCAGTGGAGGCTGGCCTGCGTCCTCCAGCAGTGGAGGCTGGCCTGCGTCCTCCAGCAGTGGAGGCTGGACTGCGTCCTCCAGCAGTGGAGGCTGGACTGCGTCCTCCAGCAGTGGAGGCTGGCCTGCGTCCTCCAGCAGTGGAGGCTGGACTGCGTCCTCCAGCAGTGGAGGCTGTGCAAGTAATGGCACACCCTAGAACGGGCTTTTGCCAAGCTTAGTCTTGGCAAATTGTTAGACACACACACACACACACACACACACACACACACACCTTTTCAGCTGAGTGGCTGCCTAAATTCAATAGACCCATCTATATAAGTGCCATGCTTGGCATGTGACGCTGCCGAGTGTCGGCGTCCGTGGCTGAAGTCCCATCACCCTAAGCAAACTGCAGCCGTCGAGAGAGACCATCCTATGGGGCCTCCTCTCACTCCTCAGAGCCTAGAGTCACATTCCCAGCACCCTTCAACCTCACCTTTACGGCCTGTAGGTGTGTAGCACTCTCCTGCCTTGTTATTGACGTCATCCCAGGAGTAAAAACCAATTGTGTGGTCCCCACGACTGGCCCCGGAGCCACGTGTAATGGATTGTCAATAACCAGACTTTTCGGCCAAAAACCATAATCATCAGGGACTCAAGTACAGGTTTTACCCGCTGTTCACCGAGTCAAGAGGTTGCCGATCTTGGGCACCTTGCTGGACGGTGGCGCCGCCGTCCCACTGTGGCGGCTCTCCATCACCACGTCCCTCTCTCCCTCCCTCTCTCCCTCCCTCCTTCCGAACGTTTGTCCGTCTTCGTCTCTCCGTATCCCCAATACGTTTGCATGTATTGCCCTGTCGTAAACGTATTCACCCACGCCCCCACAACCCCCTGTAGACGTTGAAAACGCAAGTGTTTGATCATATGGTAAAAAAAAAGTCTTTATGTTCTTCGCGATGTAAAGATTCTTATGGGCTGTGTCCCTAACCATTTCTCCATATACGTACATCCAGTTGCTCGAATTCCCGAAAAATGGTCAAGGTCAGAAACGTATGTAGATCCTGTGAATACAGAAGTTCCCCTGAAGTCTTAAACTCCAGTGACCGTAAAGTACTTTTCATTTGTTTCCAGACTTTACCGATTCCGTAAAAGAAAAGAGAAAGAAACTCTTTCATATGACTTCTTAGAGGCTGAATTCCACGCTGCTGCAGTAATTTCCCATGACCGAGAATCCCTAAGTTACGATCTAGTGTTGCTTAGATTGTGCTGATGGTGCCCAGGTGGCACGGTTATGTAAGCCTCATCATCACCTAGCGAGTCATTCGACACAGTGCGTGAAGGAGCAGTGATCCAAGTCATGTAGTTGGGGCAATTTAAAAAAAAAAAGAGATGAATCGTATCTCTACACCATCGTTACTCAGTTGAGCTCAAAGCGAGGATCCTGATGTCCTGTATATCGTCCCAGCAAGTAGGCAGCCAGCATGGAAGTAGCAGTACGACCAGCGGCGTTCCACTGTTGGAAGCACATCACGTGCAAACATATACCAGTCGACTGCTATGGCAGTACGCATAGTAACCTTCTCATCAAGGACGAGATGCGATGCTTACGGTGTACGACCCGGGAATCTCAAAGGAAATCAGCGATAGCGATCTCTGGACCAGCTATACACAACTCGCCACTGTTTACCTCTTAACCTTCGTGATGTCTCAATGAGCGTGGGATGTACGTGGATTCTTTAAAGGAGTGATGCAGCATCTGCCTCGGTTCTTCTATCATAAACTCAATTTTGCCTAGGATTATTACATAGGAATCACTAAAGCCTTTTAGAGTTGACGATAAGACGTTCGTAAGATAGGAATGGGTATGTGTGCTTGATGAGTGACATTCAAAAGGGACAGTAGTAAGAGAGCACTAGCGAGCAATGGAAACACTTTATGGCTTCTTTAGTGAAGTGTGGGACGCTACACCAGTAGTGGATCAACGTAGGACAGCAAGAGGTTCCAGCAGAGGTCCTTTGGTTCCACACGACATCTCTGATTGTGGAGTAGAAATCCTACTACCTCACTATCACACACTCTCAGCTGCTGCCAAAACACTCTCTTTTCTTTGTCAGTCCTCTGATAATATTCACCCACCTTTCCTAGTCCACTGTCATCTTCACCCACATCAGTCTGGAGCTCATTTCCTCACACTCTTTCACACCCTGCCACAACTTCTGCTTCAGCAGTAGTGCTACCTCTTCCTTAGCGTATAATGCTTATCATAACGTCCTACTATACAATGTACATCATATCATTCTGTTGCACAATGTTCATCATTACATCCTACAATACAGTATTACATTACTGGAAAGTTTGATGATACTCACGCTCTAGGTATCAACATGAGCTACGCCCACTATTAATACACTAACCAACTAAATAGTTACAGTGTGATGTAATGAGATTTTCCGTCGCGGAAAGGAAAAGTAATACTTGATAAGTGACAATTTTCAAGATCTTCGTACCCTGAGAAGCGACCCTCGTGCCGTGTGTATTGCCTTGGTGAATGAGACGTTTCTGTTCCTGCAACAAGTTTGTTTGGGCGCCGTAACCTGAGGTCCCTGGCCAGCCCAAACACGGGGCGAGCTATAAATAACGGCGCTAGTTTATTGAAGACACACTAGGCAGAAGTGCCTCCCCCTTACACCAGCTAGCGTATGTGCTAACTCCCTGGACAACACTGCTATACTGTGTAGATCATATATATATATATATATATATATATATATATATATATATATATATATATATATATATATATATATATATATATATGAGTAATATTTCGTAGGCCTTACCTGATTCCCTCCCCCCTCCCCCCTTTTTTTTATTAATGGAGGTTGTGTATCCTAATCTCTCGGCTGACATAGAAATATGTGTGAAAGTATTCATGAAAAAAAAAGAATGAATGAGTTGATAAGTGAATGTCCATCTTCATCAGCCAGGTCGTCCAGGTGAGAAGGATTCCTGAGATGCATCCTATTTCTTACAGTATTACTACAGATCGTTTACTGAGCTATTATGTATAAGCCTCCTGTGTAACGTTATCATCTAAATTATATATGTTATCTTTCCCTCTCACCAAAGCAAGCTATGAGTTCCTCACCATGGATAAGGGGTGTTAGTAATTATCTTACTGCTCGTTTGATCAATGTGACGTTCACCGTAGGCCGAAAGGCAAAGCCCAAGGAGTGGTGGGTTACTCCTCCGTTTGGTAAAACAATTTTTCTTTTTTCTTCAGAAGATTGTCCTTCAAGACGCCAGTGTTGTGGTTTTCGAAAATGGTGGCTAGAGTGTTTCAGAATCATGTTTCCATGACCCTGTTTCAAAATGGAGAGAAATTTTAACAAACTCACAATTTAAACACGAAAAAAAAGATGTTTTTCCTTTTAGTTTTTAAGATAACGACGTAATACTAGCAGGAGAATAATTAACAGGATAACATAACTCATCTCTTAAATCATTTATGTTAACCTGTTAATTTGCATATTCATGAAGTGCAATAAGTTACAATTTTTCAGGCAAAATTATGTTATCAGACATTGTTAAAATTGATGTAGTAATATATTGTTTCTAAACTGCACCAAATATTTGATGTTTAGACGTTAATTTACTTTATTCATGTTTATATTCCGAGATGAAGGTGAATAATTTGACCCATGTTTCCGTGGCAATTGTTACGTTTAACACCTCCAAAAGTCTGTCATCCTCAAGGTACCAGATGATGGCTTGTGGAGCGGCATTAACGTTTCGTCCAGGTTCATTACCGCGTCTGCCCTGATGCCTCGATCTTACCTCCGTCTGTTTTGCTTTTGGATACTGACTTCGTTCAAGAGTACGACTAACTCCGTACCTTCACCCGTGAATGTTACAACTCTCGATGGAACCGTTCTAAGAGGACTGTATCCTCGAAGGTTTTATACAAGTTATCAGAAGACTTGTTCATGAACTGAGGTTCATGTTCACTTGCCTCTCCAGATGTTGCGTGAATGTTTCTTTCGAAGATATGTCGCAAGCTGCAGAACCTATGGTTATATACCATCATCGGCAAGCAAGCAAGCCAGGGTATGAGAGCATCCATCACATCAGCCCAGTTTTTTACATGCCTCATACTCATGTTATCATATTTTTTTTAACTCTGTACATAGCAGAGTGCCTGATAAGTCTTCCCAACACCCCATCATGTAGGATAGTAATTAAGGTGATTATGATAAACTTGCTGGACTAGTTTTTTCAGTTTTTCCTCAATACCTATAATGATCCTCCCCCGATTTTTTTTTTTCCTACGCTTTAGAAGTTAAGATCTTGTTTGGTGTTTGTTAGTCCTTCAGGATATTGTGGAAGATCAGGGCAACTACTGTGTGTGTGTGTGTGTGTGTGTGTGTGACAGATGGATCTTGTGGCAGCGACTGTGTATAGCAGCTCTGACTGTCATCCCCCGTCATATGTTGGGCGCCGCCTGCAAGGTATATATCTCGACCTTGGTTAAGATGATGGCCGGCTCTTATAAGCTGGCCAATCGTGTGGCTGTTGTGCCTGCGGGTGTCTGGGCTTGTGATCACGGCGGGATCAGTGCCACACACACTGATGCGAGCCAGATAAGATCTGGCACTCCTGTTCCTCGAGGGTGGCAGGCTGCGGCGCATCTCCCCGGAGGAGGAAGTCGCGGCACCTGGCCTCCTCCTCCCCCTGCCAGTGAGTGGCCTTGGTGGTGACACGAGCCTTGGGAGGGTCAGCGAGGCACCAGCAAGCAGGCAGGCACTTCACGGCACCTCACTCAGCAGTCTCAACCCCCGGCACAAACAACCGCGGCTTGACTAATGCCCCTGACAGCATCACCTCCCACTGCCGTCAGGGATTCACTGGCAGGCCATCCGTCTCGGGATGCTTCGAACCATCTTGAACAATGATCCACTATAAACTCGGAACCCCTCAGAACCACGAACCGCCCCCGGTTACGGACGGTTTAAATCAAGAGTTCGAAGAAGAAAATGATATACACAAGCCTTTTACCAACGATGACTTCAGGTAACAGATTACCAGATTACTCCCAGTGATGAAGCGTTTCATACTTAAGGTTGTTTCAGATAACCGAACACGCCATCACGGACAACATTCCTCTGTCGTATAGACTTGGTGTCATCAGTTTACAAGCATGTTTATCTTCTCTATAGTTGACATGAGACAACTGTAAACTTGTAGAATATTTTTTTCTGAACAAAGTTCCTAAACTGGATCGTCAACAAAGATAAACCCAAAATCATCAACCCTTATATCAGCACTTTATGATCTGTTTATTATCATGATATTCTCTCCGTCACCGTGTTTCGGGTACCACTCAAAAACAAAAAAGAAAAAAAAAGGTCGCGTATATTGTAATCCTGGTGTATCATTTTCGACAGAGAAATGTCCTTCGGCAAGTGAGGACATACGCAGAATCCATTAAGACGGTAAATGCACTTAATGCGTATATTTAAGGATAGTCATTTGTACGTCCTTGACATTTCTGCGAATGATGTAAAGAAGAATAAAAAGGCGGGGGGTAACATCTGTTGTAAAAACAAGTAAAAAAGAAAGACAATAGCCAGTCTGATACATATAGCAGAATGTAAAATGACACACAGACAGGAAGGCGAACATAGACAGGGAGACGGAGATTATACTCATCTAGGTAGACGAATATATACATAAAGGGAGGCGAAAGTCATACAGGTGGACGTAGACGAAAGAAGACATACACGGAGCGAAGCATGCTAATGAAGCGACAGAAGCTCACAAAATTCCGTTCACTGTCCACCCATGTAACTAACCGTGTTATCACATCACACCAGAACATGAAAATGCACCAGTTATTATATTTGACCAATTCTTTGCTCAAGCGATAAATCAGGACATAACTTCCACCCCATCAATATCCCGACAACTCTTCCCTCTACGACCATGAATCGACTTTGTACCTCCCAGGCGAGAGGAATTACGCCACAGATCATCACAATCTGGAGGGGATAATTCTACAATTATGGAGTACCAAGCGAGCAGATAATGAGCCAATAAATTCTCCAGGTCGCTGGTAACTTTTCCAGCTTCTCAACTACTAGTGGCCTGAGACAAAAGAGGATGATTAAAGTGAATTGGCTCAGAGCGCCATCTGTTGAGCGGGGACATAGCTGCGTCACCAAGGACCGACAAGACGACGCGACGGCCCACGACTGACCCCCTGACAATGCAGCTGTCGCCACTGCTTCCCACTCTCCCTTGTCCTCCTATCCCCCCCAACCCAGACACCTCCCCCTCTCCTCCTCCTACCCAATCTCACCCCTTGTCCTCGTCTTCCAGTACATCATCTGGGTTTCTCTCTCTCTCTCTCTCTCTCTCTCTCTCTCTCTCTCTCTCTCTCTCTCTCTCTCTCTCTCTCTCTCTCTCTCTCTCTCTCTCTCTCTCTCTCTCTCTCTCTCTCTCTCTCTCTCTCTCTCACACCAGACAGCCGTGCATTACGTCATTTGTCAACCTATTTCGGGCAGGCCTATTAATCCTCACCTGACGACGACAGGTAGCTGCAGGGGTGACAGGTCAGTATTTTTGTTATTGTTCGCCTTGACCGCCACCCGAGATGTCTCTGGACACCCTCGCTGTGGTGCTGGCGGTGTGGGTAATCTTCAGATTCCTTCACACTTTCGCCTCAGAGGTGGATGATATAAGGTTGATATGTCAGCAGAACCTTCAGTCTTGAAGGATGAAGATGATTACCCTCCCGGTCTACCTTCGATTACCCTTAGAATCATCGGTCATAAAGAACACGATGAAAACGTTTCAGACTTAAGGCGAAGTGAAATTAACACAACCACATCCATCTACCATCATATACTCAGGCTGGGCTATATCAACGGAGAAGTTCGAGCAGCCAGACCCTTACACTACGGCAGCCGGCGGGCAAGCCCATGTGCTCCCGTGTTCCTCTACAGCGACAGAAGTATTTGGCTTTCTGCGCCTCTGCACCACCATCCCCCCATCAAGCCCGCCCCCCCCCCTACCAAATGAGTGTTCCACGCACGGGTCCCCGCCGCTCTAGACAACGGCCGTAAAACAATCATTCCACACTAAATTCACAACTCTTTTTGTCGCGGCAATAAAAGGTGCAGCAAGGTCAGCCAGCAATGCACTCGGATCCTTTGTTTAGCGCCGCTGAGGAAACCCGACCGTCATAAAATGCTGGGCATGTGGAACGCGACCACGACGCTGGTGGCAGCCATGGGCCGCTTCTCCCTCTTGTCCTCTCTCTCACCTCTCTCTTTCTAGCTCTCTCTGTCTCTCTATTTCTCTCTCTCTCCGTCTCCCAGGGAAGTCCTTCTTTCTACCAGGTGTCTCGCTGTCAAGCTCTCGTCTGTCCTTTCACAGCTCCTCTTATCCGTAACGCATGGCCTCTGTGGATATCATTGACGACCATTAATTAAACTCTCGTAAAATTTGCCTCCCGGACAAATTGCACCGCATCTGACATTAATTTGTTGTGACACGGGCGTTGAGGAGACAAAAGCCCGGAGAGACATGCTAGGCTCGTGGTTCCTTCCATGATGGTAGTGGAACACTAATAGCAACACTGTAAACAAATTGAGGTAGATATCTCACCAAGAATTACCACTGATGACTATATATATATATATATATATATATATATATATATATATATATATATATATATATATATATATATATATATATATATGCAATCGTGCTTTGTGACTGCAAACTAGAATATATCGATGCAATTTTAAGTAGGTAAAGCTAAAACGATATTTAACCGACGGCCATAAACTTCAAGAAGCAGGAGTAAGCGCACCAGAACTATGCTGTGCGCCTCATTATTTTCCTTCGCTGTGGAAATACAACCGCCATAAAATGTTCGCCACGCAGACCAGACCAGCGAGCGAGCGGCAGTGGAGAGGCTGCTGGGTGGGGTTCGTCGCGGTGGTACGGAGCAAGTCATGCATCGGCTTGCATCCGCCGCATGACGAAGGCCATGTTAACTACAACGTGGACAAATGGAATCTGAGGCAATTAGGAGGATGGATCACCCCAGTTACCCCGCGTCACACGGAATGTCTCGCAGTTACTTGGATGACGAACATGGCAGGTTGTCTTGTGCGTCGTCATGTTCAGGGTTGGTGGCCGGGGTGTAGTAGTAGTGGTGGTTAGGGACGATGGTGGTGGTCTGGAAGGTGGTAGTGATGATGGTGGTGGTGGTGGTGCAGGTGAGTGAGGGACAGTGATAATGACAGCTGTGAGTGGTAGTGAGGGACTGTGGTGATGAGAGTGAGGGACGGTAGTGGGGAGGACGAAGATGGTGCTCGAGTCAAGGATCCATAGCTGGGTAAGGAGGGTTTGTTTCTTCCACTAGAGCACATCTTTCACTGGATACGTTGCAAACGAGGAAAAGTCTCTGCAGGAATTTTTTTTCCCTTAAGGTCTGTGTCTCACTAGAGGGTAAGCCACATAGAAATATGTCTCACTGGAGGGTAAACCCAAAAGGAAAGTGTCTCACTGGAAGGATAAGCCTTACGGGAACATGTCCCGCAGGGTATTTCTCAGCAAAGAATGCCTTTCCGTGGTAAATGCCTCACAAGTGGAATTATTCCATATGAAAATACGCTTCTTTGCAATCGTTCTAACCTCAAAGATTCGTCTCAGTAAAAGAAGGAAATTGATCTACGTGCATTTTTCTTCCTTTGGAGCTGTGAAGCAGAAGAAATCTGCACTTTTTATAGATAAAACTTTTCAAAGAGGCAAAGTTCCCGGACCCAGCAGTATCCAATCCCCTTCAGGCGATGTCAAACGCGTCTCACACTTCCCATGTTACATATGACCTCGAACTTACCTCAGTTCTTAGTAAAATAGTCCATGGGAATTTCAGAATACTCTTATGACTTGAGCACAAAAGAACTCCTTGGGACAGTGGTCAAGCAGCAGCTGTGCGAAGACCAAGAGCTGCTCAGAAAATGGTCGCTGAAAGGATAGAGGTGGTGCACTTCCTTACCTGTAGCAGAGAGGTTACAGGTCTTTTAAAATGCAAAATAAAATATACGTTTTTCTGCACCTACCAAACATAAGTATAGAGTTTCCTTTCTCCTCCACCTATCAGCAACAGCCTCGTTAAGACTCAGGGCTCTGCTTGATGTGGAAAAATTGCTTTGGAAATGTCTGCATGTGCGTTCAGGTTGTAAAGGACATCAGCTAGGGAACATATGATCTTTGATCGGTGCCGATTGCACTGATGTTTTTGTTCTGATGCTCATAAATCATCTAGACCCTAAATATTACCACACTCAAGATGTATACAGATTATTATCTAAGAATCATGGTAGCATGAGGGGCCGAGTGAGTCAAGAAGTATAACGCGACATTGGCCAAACATACTGACACTCTGGTAAACTCCTGCACCCTGACTGGCAGCGATCACCAGTGTGTGTGTGTGTGTGTGTGTGCACGAGTCTGTCTGTCTATCTATCTGTTCATCTAGGTCTGTTCCTGTCTGTCTATCTATCTTTCCATTATAGGTGTGTGCTTCGTGTATTATATAAATCACCCTAAACTTCCTTCGAGCTGGGAATCTACCTTGAGGGTTCCAGGGGTATTACCACGGGCGGGCGTTGTGGAGCTCTGCTGGCCGATCGACCGAGAACGGAACCATTTATAAAAGTCCGGATCTTCCATTCGTCTCGTACTGGATAGGAATACTGTGGCAACGACCAGTGCTGTTAACGTTGAGGTAGAGCTGACCTGTCTCACGACGGTCTAGCTAGAGAGAGAGAGAGAGAGAGAGAGAGAGAGAGAGAGAGAGATCGTCCTGTACAAAAAGTTTACCATCCTATCCGATGCACTAACATCTCATCCGTCAGCTCAGACGTCCTTTGTCCTAGCCGTATGGTATCCTCGCGATATTCTCACGTTCTGCCGAATATCGTCAACCTCCTCCTCCTCCTCCTCGATATTCTACCTCGGTACCATAAACTTCTGTCTCGGTAGCCGGTACGCCAGCGTGCCAGTAGACATAGCGGCACGTCATACTGAACATGCCAGTAGGAATACTGATATCCTTGCCCAGGATTCTGACACACCATCAAGATTACTGACATGTTCCCTAGATATTTAGTGACATGCTGGTCATGTCCACTGCATAGTTAATGTCTCCTGCAGGAAAGGACTGAACGTATGGATATCTTTGTCGCAAGTAGGGGGGGGGGGGGGGGTTCACGTTGGCAAACAAGCACCTAGTGATTGAGGGTCAGTAGGGTCCGGCCCAACCAGGACTGTAGATGATTTGTTCAATGTCCAGACTTTCGCCATCTTGAGTCGGTGGGTTGGTATTTCACGCGTCAGGGTCTCGGCGTGTGACGCCCTTACGCGCGTTTGCTTCACTGGTTCGTTCTGTACCGTGAAGAACACCGGTCAAGTCTCCTTCCAAGGTATGAATACTTCCCATAGTTCCCTCACGGAGCACCTCGGGTTCTTGAAATATTCGAAGCAACATCACATTCCCGTCGTCTTCTTCCTTGCAAGTGTTGCCGATGTTGAAGATGTTAACGCCTTAGATTTTTGCAGTCAGCGAGAAATTCTCTGGGTTGGAGGCGGTGTTAACACCTCAAGCTGGTTAGTGTCCCTAAATGGTTAATATCGTGCTCAGATCAGGTCTTAAAACCGTGACAAGACGCAGATCAGATAACTTAAGCGGAGGGTAAAAACTTGCTCTCAGATTCCCCTCCCTAAAAACTGGCTTTAAGGGAGCGATATCATGTTTTTTTTCCCCGCCTTTAAGAATGGATTACCTAAACGGCCTGGGTCGAGGTGGTGAAGACAGCGGTTAGCAGTACATACGTTCGTCAAGGAGTCTCCCGTCACCTCATAGAATCACAAGATGAAGTAGCGATTTAGAAAAATATTTGATCATTCTTCATTAATGATGATTTTTCGTGTCATTAGTCACGTTTCAAAAGAGAGGTTTGACAGCGTTCAGTGTTATTCATTGTGCTTTTTCTTTATAATATGCTTTACAGATAACTGGAAAATTTATATTGAATTACTCATTTTTTTTAAACTCCGACGTCTTCAAGAGAACGAAGCAGACCCGACGCGCGAAGATGCTCAGCGTTGACCGATACGTAACACCAACTTAAGGAAAGAAAATAACGTTAGTGTGAAGCGCCTCTGTACATGTTTAGCCGGAGAGAACCACTTGCCTTCTCTACATCCTAGTCCCTCCTTCCTTCCTCCCTCCCTCCCTCTACCTCTTTCCACCCTCCCTCCCGCACTCTCCCTCCATCATTTCTCCCTCCCTGCCCTTCCCAAGACTTCACCTCACCACCAGCCTCCCTCCTCCCTCACTAGTTACCAAGTGTTCATCTCTTCCCTCAGTTTGTTGTCTTTGTGCTTCTTCGCTGTCTTGCCTCTCTCTCTCTCTCTCTCTCTCTCTCTCTCTCTCTCTCTCTCTCTCTCTCTCTCTCTCTCTCTCTCTCTCTCTCTCTCTCTCTCTCTCTCTCCCCATCTCTAACCTTTTACCCACAGTTATCTACCTTATATCCCCCCCCCCCCACCTTCTCACTTCTCATTTCTTCCCTCTACCTACCCTGTTGGTGATTCCCCCTCTCCCCTTCCCCACCCTACCAACTGCCCATGAAGCAGCCTTCCCCTCCTCACTCACCCCCCGCCCTCCCTCTCCCCCCACTTCTCCACCGCCCCAGATCACCACGACCTCCTCAAATAAAACCCGGTTTATGTGTTTTTCATGGCGGCTTCTGCTTACAAATGGCTAAAAATTGCAAAAGCTCTAAACAAGTTTGCAAGGGGGATGCTGTCTGCCAGAAGACCAGTGAAACGCTAAACCTTTTACGTACTCGCACCTCAAATTATTATTATTTTTTCTCAATACATAAAGGGAAAAAGATATATATTTTTCTTACCATTTCATCTAGTCGTGTGAAGACGATGAGGGCCGAAAGAGGGAGCTTTTCACGTGCCGCTTGTAAGTCCTGCCGTGACGCCTGTTGCCATCCGCTCCAGCTTACTGAAGGCAGCGTCAGCACTGGTCTATGGCTGGCACAGACACTCCACACGGCTATGCAAGGAGACTCATCTCTGTATTACCAGGTCATGAAATCGAATTTACATCGACCATTTCCTAATAAACCGATACCAACATGAGCAAGCCGGGGGCCGAGAGCGTCCGATTCACCGCACAAGGCAGGGTTATCGGGGGCCCCGATCGCCGACTGATATAATAAAACTTGCAAATTCCATCATAAAATTATAGAATCGAAATGTCTATAGCACACAATTGTAGGAGATTGACTCCGCCGCAATCGGCTCTCTTGACTGCGCACGATCTTTGACCAATGTCCCTTAATGCAAGTTAATCGATCTGAGTCATACAGGCATCTTGTACATGATGCTGGGCAGACTTGATTCGAAGGTAGAAGAAGACTCGATCGAGAACCTTTCGTAGCTTTCCTCCGGTATCAGAGCGGTGGAACATACGGCGGACTGGCGGTGTTACAGCTTAAGGAAGCGCCCGTATAATGACGGCACCAAGAATTCCTGGTGAAGAGAGTTAAGAGAGGGCGCCACCTGCGAGTGAGGATCGTAAACCGACAGGTAGTCTTTACGTGGTTGTACCCTCCCTCCCTCCCACTCTCCCTCCCTGCCTGCCTGCCTCCCTCCCTCCCTCCCTCCAGCACCAACAGCCACCTACTGTACCCCCACCATCATCACCATCACCATCCACCACCACCACCATTATCAACAGTGCCATAAACCATGCAGTCCCACCACCGTAACACGTTGCACAACTGGCACCATTCGCCCAAAACTCACCCCAAGTGGCACTTGCACAGGCACTAGACCAACTACCATCGACCATTTAAACCCCATCTCCACCCACACCCATCACCACAACAACACAACCATCACGAAAACCAATAGAACCAGTCATTCAGCGCCATCTGAACATCTGTCAGCGCTTCAACCACAACACGTCACTGCCACGATCACCACAGTAACAATACGAGATAAACCAACAAAACACATGAGGTACCTGTAGCAACCCCTCTAGCACCATGATCATCGTCAGAGGGAAAACTATCACCAGTGCCATTAACAACACTTCCAACGACCACTCACCACGACTACAACCATCTTAGTAGTACTTAAAGGTCAGGCCAAAGGCCAGGCCAACATACCCAAGGGTCATACGGTTGTATACAAGGCTCGTACTGTCGTGCTGAAGGAACTAAGCGTCCAGCTCAAGGTGTTAGAGGCTTTGATAACTATAGAAAACTATATACTTGTAGAATATTGGTTGAGGTTTATTCCATAAATGTAACTGTTAAGATTTTTTTCAGTGTCATGCGAAAAATACCAGCGATATGAGCAGGATCAAATCCTGTTTTTGAAGAGGTTGAAGGAGTACGTTGCACTTGCAAGACACACGATTTGTGACGAAGGCAGTGGGTCTGTAAGCAGGAAAGAAGGATTCACTCACGTCTGTTGTATATGCAGAGTCATAAGGCATATACAGAGTTAGAAAAATATGTGAACGATACATGGGATAGATAGATAAGCTCTGCTTAGAGAAGGAAACAAAGGAATTCGAGGAGTAAATGACAAAGAATGATTATGAAATGATGGCACAGTCGAAGAACTCGTGTTGTTGTGTTGTCTGTCCTGTGTGACCCGGGACCTGGGGATTACGTGGCAGACCAGCCAGGAATTATGTCACAGCTGTTCTGCCCCAGGAGGCCGAGGTGGTGGTCCTCTCCGTCTCATTGATGATGGTGGCTGGTGTCAGGGGAGGGTGCTGGTGGTGGTGGTGGTGGTGGTGGTAAAGGTTACTGCGGTGGCCAGGCCGACGCTGTTGTAGGCGGTAAATTCTTCTTGCATCACCAGAGGTTCTTTCTGCACGTCCGATGATGATGATGATGATGATGATGGTGATGATGATGGTGATGGTAATGATGATGATGATAGGTGATAATGGTGATGGCGGCGGCAGTCGTTGGAAAAGGGGGTTTTCGAAGATAGCTCTTTAATATTCCATAGGTATCTTTATCCAGACGACCCCTCTATAAACTATACAGCAACGTCTCCATGTCCTTCTCTCTCTCTGTACCTATATCTTCCTCCTGTTGCTCCACTGACACCTGTTACCTTCACAACATCAACAGATACATCACCTGTCTTTGGACGTGTTTATCTTAAATGTTTCTTCACAATATTTAAAGCATATGTGAACACCCATGACGTAATGACCTTCCACGGGTTGATGGCTAGCCATTCAACACCACAACGTCTCTCCATTTGTGTTACTGTGAGAGGTAGAAACATTCCCGTTTTTTCTATTGCCTCTAAAAAAAATCACAGTAACACTCAGTAATTCGACTGTATCTCTTTTTTTTTTATTCTGACTGTCTGTACCCTTCAAAATGCTTTCACAGTTACACACACACGCTGTCAATTGTCAACAGTCAAGCGTTTGGTCATAAACTGCAGGTAACCGAGGGTTTGGGAGGCTACACCAGGAATTAGCAATGCTAATCCAGTATCCACAGTTGCCGTACAGTAATCAGCGTATGTAGCATCAAGGTTTAAGTTGGTACTCAAGCTGCAGTATGGCGGCAGTTAACTGCTGCATCGTCAGGGTGCGATGGGGTCCGTCTGGCCGCCTTATACTGCTAGCAGGGGCGTGCCTCGCCCTACCACGACCTGCCATCTGCACGACTTGTAGCACATGCCCGACCTGTAGCGCTTCGTGGACTTTAAGCGTTTGCTGGACCCGCAACGTCTGATGGCCTTGCGAGAATTTGGTTTAGATCTGGAGTACCTGATGGACTTGCCGGAATCACCGGACCTGTAGCCGGCCGCACGTACTGGAATATAGACACCGCAAGCGCGTTTCCACTGCCTGTACGCTCTCCTGCATGTAGCGGCCACTGAGACCATTAGCACTGTCGGCTTACAGACACCTAGCAACGACCTTTGTGTCTGCTCAAGGGCGAGGACAAACAAGGAAAAAGATCATGAGGATAACTGACACTGGGAGGTCCTCAAGAGGAAGAAGAAGAAAGAAGGAAGAAAAAAATATAAGAAACAAGTAAGGGGGATGAGATGAAGGAGGAGGAGGAGGAAGAGGAGGAGGAGGAGGTTAAAAGGGAATTAAGAAAGTGTAGGTAATGGTCTCCCGGACTATCTGAGGCGGGCATGATACCGGCTGGTGGTGAGGCCAGCCAAGCCTCACCACACAGGAGGGGTCATCGTCGGCGTCGGTGGTGGTGGGGAAGATTACCCCACCTGAGAACTATAAACACCTGGCCAGTGTTACATCGGGGCATCACAGGGGCAGGAGACGCTCACGCGGTGTGCTACATCATTATGTCCGTCACAGTAAAATCCTCAGTGATGTGGGAATTTTTTTCTAGACGTGATAAACCGCGTCAAAAATACTAAAGGACTGATTCTATTGCGAAAGTTTTTGATAATCAAGTTAAACTGCTTCTCTGTCACAATCGACGAATTATAATGAATACAGATGAATTCCCGATGGACAAATAGATGTTATGAGAGGACAGATTTTAAAGATCAGGGAAACTTCGGATGGTGATTGAGAAATGCGTAAGAATTGGAGGCACTGAAAGCATTTTGTGTAGAAGTAAAGTAATGTCAGTGGAGACGTTCCTCCCACTTGAGTCATCTTCGTGAGTTGAGTGCGAAATTAAGAAACATCTTCACAGATTCAGTAAGTATAATCTATATCAAAAAGTTACATAATCCAGGGGGGCCAGGCAGCGGCCAAAATCTAATCTCCCTTGGAGTGAGTTAAACGCGTTCCCAGAACTGAACCGAAGCCGAAGGCATGAAGTATCAAAGGGTCGTTAAATCTCTAGCAGTAAGTAGCTAATGATGCCAGGCTACTAAACAGTTCTCGGGCGTTGTTACGGTGGCTCGGTGAAATGTTTCGAAGGTTAATATGGAGGGGTATTACTGCTCACTTCTTAGGGTACGTCAACCACCCAAGGGGCTTAGCTAACTCAACTGCGATGGTGATCAGAGACAGACAGACAGACAGAGTCAGAAAGAGTATATGGCTTGTCATGTCCGCAGGCATCTCCGTAACAGACGAAGAAATGGCCTCATTCACTCACATTCACTCTGTACCTGCCATGTATAATGCACCGAGACCAGGGTCCCCTATCCACATCCAGGCCCCACAGACCTTTCCGCGGTTCCCCCTAAGCCGCTTCACATGCCCTGGTTCAGCCCATTCACAGCACGTCGACCCCTGTATTCCACATCGCTCCAATACGCTCTTTCCCTTGCACACCTCATACCCTCCCGCATATTCAGGCCTCGAACACTTAAAAATGTTATTCCACATCCTACTTGGTTTTCCCGTTTTCCTTGTTCCCACCATTTCCGACATGAATATACCTGGATCGATTCACTTTCCTCTCCCTCTTCTCTCACAAACGCCTTACTCTTTTCATGAAAACTCTTTGCAGCTTCTAATAGCTTTCCTCTCACACTAAATGTTTCGTAACACCTTCCACACAGCATCTTTGTCGACCCTATCGTATGTCTTCTCCTGATCCAGAGACGCACTTTCATCAAAGCAAACACCTGATCCACATATCCTCTACTTCGAAAAACAGCATTGTTCCTACCCAGTTTACCACGTACACTCAAAGTACGTATCGAAGAACACTTCGTATAGGAAATAAAGGAATGTTCAGATACGCGGGGGTGTATATGAGTGTGGATGGCTGCAGATTTCTGTACATTGTTCATCTGTATACGTGAGTGTGTGCACAAGAGTGAGAACTTGTCCATACTAGTGTTAGTGGACACAATCACCTTCATATTAACGGTCAAAATTAGATGACTCCAACTTTTGACCTCGGCGGCCATACTAGAGGACGCGTTCTCCTCAGCGCTCCATATTTCCCGACGGTCATGTAATAATTCATGGGATAATAATAGCCGAATAATTGATACCGAGGATTCTGCCTTTTTTTTTCCCTTTTCTTTTTATCTATTCACCGCCATTGTGTGTGTGGGGGCGAGAGTATTCAATATATATATTACGAACAATAGCAATAATTTACGAACAATACTAATAATTTACGACGAATTTCAATGCTTCACGAATAGTTTCATTGCTTTACAAACCTTTTCAGTTCCTCACGAACCACTACGAGATCTTACAGGGGGAAAAAAAAAGTGATATTCATCGACTTCACCAATGATTCAAGTGATTCACGAACACTCCGAGTATTCTAGGAACAGTGTCAGTATTCCACGATCCCTTGCATTGCTTTTCATGCAGTCTTGAAACATCCAAAGGTAAACGAAAATGAAAACGAAGTGTTAAGACAAAGAAATATATGATTAAACATTTTTTTTTTTCTTCTCTGATGCGATGTCGTGATGTGGGATAGTAATGAAGAGGGAGAAGGAGAGAATGATGCTAAAAGGGAAGATATAAGACGAATGTAAGATAGAAAAGGAACGACTCAGCTCATATTCAGATAGGAGATAAACAGATAGATTAATAGATAATGAACAAAAAGAAAGGGATAGATAATTAATGAAAGATACGAGCGGGAAATAATAAAAAAAATGATTATTTTATGTGATACAAGATAAATGTACGATTGATTTGCAGTGTTAGCAAGGCAGGCGTGTCTTAAATCACCGACTGGGACAGCTTATGAAAGTGGGAAGTATAAACATAAAGGAACAGATGTACAGATAGACGTGAGGGATGTGACGACCCCACGTGTACTGCTGGCGGTCAAGACCTTAATAAGGATCAGGCAAAGGTAAGACACCGGAGGATCGAGTGAGCAAGGAAGGAAGGAGGGAAGATGAAGAGGTCTGGGAGACCATCTATGATACGTGATGAAGAGATAATGTAAGAGGCAAACACTAAGAATGAGAGAGATGAGAAAAAAAAAATAGGTCAAGAGAGATGACAGAGTAGCAAGTTGAGCTCCAAAGGAAGTAGTGAGACGAAGCTCAGGGAAGGAGAGTTCATGAGGGAAGGAAGACAAGAGGAAGAGGGATGATGATAAAGGTGGTGTGGAGGAAGGCGAATGCGAGGGCAAGAGCCACTCATAAACGTCCAAACATGGCGCACATCACAGGATTCAACCTCTCTCTCTCTCTCTCTCTCTCTCTCTCTCTCTCTCTCTCTCTCTCTCTCTCTCTCTCTCTCTCTCTCTCTCTCTCTCTCTCTCTCTCTCTCTTTCTCTCTCTCTCTCTCTCTCTCTATCGTACATTTCGTTGCCCTACGTTTGTTTCTCTCTCTCTCTCTCTCTCTCTCTCTCTCTCTCTCTCTCTCTCTCTCTCTCTCTCTCTCTCTCTCTCTCTCTCTCTCTCTCTCTCTCTCTCTCTCTCTCTCTCTCTCTCTCTCTCTCTCTCTGTATCTTGCCTCACATATGAAAGTGCATCCCAGTCTCACGGGATCAGTTCTATGCCTCAGAAATCTCATAGGATCTGCTCTATAACCTTAGACTCTCACAAGATCAGATCCATGATCCACTGATCTCATAGAATCATTTCCCAGAATCTGGCTTATACCAAACAAATCTCACAGAACTAAATCCAAACCCCTACGAATCTCACAGCATCAGAATCATACCCCCAAGAATCTCACAGAATCAGGTTTGTACCTTAGTCAGGTTTATATGCCCTTAGTCAGGTTTATATACCCTTAGTCAGGTTTATATACCCTACGAATCTCACAGAATCATGCCCATACTTCAAGAAGTTCATAGAGAATAACCATAGACTACAAGCGTGTTGCAAGATCGTAGTGAACCTCTGCATGTAGTACACGTACCGAATGAAATGTCTGTGCATCTCGATCCACTCGGAGTAAATAAACACCCCTCTCTCTCTCTCTCTCGGCCTGACGCAGACCTGCAGGGAGGGTGTCTCGCTTGAAGCGTCTCTCTATCCGTGTTTGTAACAGAATCTATGGCCGAATATCCCACTGCCGGTCCATTGCAGACCAATCCCTCCCGAGACCCTCGCGTGACGAAGGACAAGTCTCGCCTGTATCATCGACACATGCCTCACCCAGACACAGGTTGTGTCACGAGGACGCTGCCGTGATGACCTTATTACCCTGTCCCTACCTCGTGTGTCTGTATCCCTCCCTCTGGAGCCGGCGGATTATCTCTGCATATCTAAGTACAAGCTTGGATATCTTTATCTGAAAACACTCGACCTGGATCTTGCAGAATCATGTTCTCAATTAATGCCTGTTGTGTGGGGACCTACAAACAGATGGTGTCTGCATTCCACGGGTTAATATAAACACCGTTTGACATATACACATAACCTGCCCCGTGCAGGAGAGGAGGTGGTGTCACAACGATCCGCTTCAGTTGATTAGCAGGAAAATACATCGGTGTACTGTCTCCACCTTCAGTTTTTTCCTTTTATCATTGGTTATGATAAGCTGCCGCCTCGTTCTTCATCGTCTGTATGACGTTAAAAGTTTTCTTTATCTGTCTTTGTTTACGATGCGTTTTCTTCACCTGTCTTCCGCAATCATTTATTAACATAGATTTTATCTTATTTTTTATATTCATCCATACACGCCTTGCTGAACTTTGGTTGTTTGGTGATGTTTATTATTCACCAGGCATCTTATTCACGTAGTGAATAATAAACCCACACACACACACACACACACACACACACACACACACACACACACACAAATAGATGAAGACATTGTATAGATTTACACATATGCAGGGTGGTTGATAAGTGTATAGATAGATAGATGAATATATCAGATGTATAGATATAGATATATGAACACCTGAATACCGCAGGAGTCAGCCAAAACTTAATGTGATTTTTTTTATCATTTTTATTCCCTCTTTTCTCATATACAAACGTCTCTCCACTTCACACCATCTCTTCTAATATAACAAAACCTGACTGATAACCTCCCGTCTCACATGATCCGTTCCCGGTGTCGCACGAGCAGCCTAGATCGTATAGAATCGACCCATATTTCGTGTGGAGACGAGGACGCACGCTACTCCTTAGGGGTCATGACCGAACGTCCCTGTGTCTTGACCTATACACATTTAGCTTCATCCCTTATCAATCGAAGTGACGCCTCCTTACCCACAGCCGTATGTTACATAATCGTGGCCCAAATGCCCTGTATCTCCTACGGTCTAAGTCGAGTCCGCCTGTATCTTTGACAATCCGGGCCGTGTTTCCTGTGTATTACACAATCTCAGTCAAGTTATCGCCACGTATGTAACGCGACCTGAGCCGGACCCCCTCGGTAACTTACCCCACTTCGGCCGAGCCCTCGTTAATCTTACACAATAACGATCAAGCTTCCCCCGTGTATCTTACAGAAGCTTGGCCGGGCAACCATATAACTCACAGAAGCTTGGCCGGGCAACCATATAACTCACAGAAGCTTGGCCGGGCAACCATATAACTCACAGAAGCTTGGCCGGGCAACCATATAACTCACAGAAGCTTGGCCGGGCAACCATATAACTCACAGAAGCTTGGCCGGGCAACCATATAACTCACAGAAGCTTGGCCGGGCAACCATATAACTCACAGAAGCTTGGCCGGGCAACCATATAACTCACAAGGTTTTGGCCAAACCTCTTAAACCTCATACAATCTTGACCAAACTTCTCGTATGTTTTGAACAATCTGTGTCGAGCATCTTATACAATCTTGGCCAAATCCTCCCTGACACAATCTTGGCCAGGCCCCTCTTTGTCTTACAGTCTAGACATAAATTTACGAATCCCATACCGACTCCTATGGCCTCCTCCCTCGATCTTCCGGACTACGGCGCCAACTGAAACCATCATCCCTCTTGCCTGACACAATAAAGTCTTGCTCTTCCTCCTCTCACTGTGAATCTGAGCGGGTCGCTGTTGCTTCTCACATGATCTCTCGAGATCTCTTGAGGGATCGTGGGTCCAGCCTACCCCCGCAGCTCTGTGATTCCAGGCTAAAGACATGCAGGATTTGCACCTAAGTATCCCCACTTTCCCCCCCTCCTCCCGCCATATCCTACAGAAATCCGTGCCGAATCTGGCTCCGTCTGGCAAGACGCCTCTGGATCTCACGGACTTTATGACCGGGGGTTCCTGGGGGCCGACACCTCAATGCATCTCGCAGGATTCTGAACCAAATCCTCGACCGGGATCTCGGGAATCCTCGGAGGAGCCCCGAATATCCTAGGGTTTACGCCGATATAATTGGAGGATCATAATCTAATGCTCGGGTTCCCCAACACGACGGAGTTACTTACGGGCTCCACCCACTCCACCACTCCTTTGTTGAGCCAACCCATTTTTTGTGAGGTCCTCCTTGAAGTCCTTCCCCCTCCCCCCCCCACACCTCACCCCCTCCTCCCCCACTCCCCACCCCTCTTCCCCAATCACCACCCTCCCTAAATGTAAACCTTCTCAGAGCGGACACCTCTGTTATGCGGCGGGCGGGGGGTTGTGGAGTCGAAGGGGATGTGATGAAGTCGCTCATGTAATTTGTTTCCTACATTGCATGGCGGAGTCCTGGGTCATGCCAGAGGGTGGTCAAGTAACGAGTGAGCCTCTGTTAGTACGTCTGTGGTGCAGTGTAACAAGCAGGTCTGTGATTTGAAGTGTCCATCTGCATGTGATATTTACGTTACGAAGAAGCTCGGTCTGTGAGCTGGTAACCTTGTAGCTGGTGACCGTGTTGTTAGTTTCCTTGTAGCTGGTAACCTTGTAGTTGGTAACGCTGGTATCCTTGTAGCTGGTAACCTTGTAGCTGGTAACCTTGTAGCTGTATCCTT
The DNA here is from genome assembly GCF_036320965.1 of Panulirus ornatus. NCBI lineage: Eukaryota > Metazoa > Arthropoda > Malacostraca > Decapoda > Palinuridae > Panulirus > Panulirus ornatus. The sequence goes on from NC_092265.1 coordinate 2,750,168, forward strand.
CTAGCTGGTAACCTTGTAGCTTGATATCTTGTCGCTGGTAACCTTGTAGCTGTATCTTTCTAGCTGGTAACCGTGTAGCTGGTAACCTTGTAGCTTGGTAACCTTGTAGCTTGGTAACCTTGTAGTTATATCCTTGTAGCTGATAACCTTGTAGCTGGTAACCTTGTAGCTTGGTAACCTTGTAGCTTGGTAACCTTGTAGCTTGGTAACCTTGTAGTTATATCCTTGTAGCTGGTAACCTTGTAGCTGGTAACCTTGTAGCTTGGTAACCTTGTAGCTTGGGAACCTTGTAGCTTGGTAACCTTGTAGCTTGGTAACCTTGTAGTTATATCCTTGTAGCTGGTAACCTTGTAGCTGGTAACCTTGTAGCTGGTAAACTTGTAGCTTGGTAACCTTGTAGCTTGGTAACCTTGTAGCTTGGGAACCTTGTAGCTTGTAAACCTTGTAGCTTGGTATCCTTGTAGCTTGGTAACCTTGTAGCTTGGTAACCTTGTAGCTTGGTATCCTTGTAGCTTGGTAACCTTGTAGCTTGGTAACCTTGTAGCTTGGTAACCTTGTAGCTTGGTAACCTTGTAGCTTGGTATCCTTGTAGCTTGGTAGCCTTGTAGCTGGTAACCTTGTAGCTTGGTAACCTTGTAGCTTGGTATCCATGTAGCTTGGTAACCTTGTAGCTGGTAACCTTGTAATGCCAGAGTTGATGTTTAACATAGCATCCTTGTATCTCGGATATTTAGAATGCACTGAGTAAACCTGCAATGTGAAGGATGACCAACTGAATTCAATGCATGTATATGTTTTCCTCGGGTTTGCTTCTACTATCGTTGGTGTGATGAGGGAAGCAGTCGCTAGCATAGACCTCTTCATTGCGAGTATGTTGGTCACCAAAGGCGTATGTGAGTACATAAATGAAAATTACTGAAGCCACCAACTGTAGTGTGTACGGTGGGTTTGGAGAACTAACCCCTTCAAGCTGAAGATGGGCTGCTAAAGAGTACATCTGTAATGTACAGTAGTACTCACCATACGTGCGTATCGTGCTTAACATGTGATAATGTACAGTAGTACTCACCATACGTGCGTATCGTGCTTAACATGTGATAATGTCTGGATCTTGGTGGGACTGAGGATAATTCTTCCCTCTATATTACCTCGCTGTCTGGCTGTGGTGTTGCATAGCCCTTGCAACCAGCAGTGGATAGACTAGATAGGCCAGCTATAGGCATGCAATTGCAGAATGTTTTTTCCCTTCCATCCACTGTCTGGGGTTTCTTGGAGAGTATCTTTGTGCATGAGTTTCATGAACGGATCAATAACAGAAAATCATGATTTGAAATAACCTTTGGACCTTTAAAAAAAAAAGGTTTAAAATGTTCGTGGTAAATTCATCAGCATTATGTAGGGTATATGGAGACGCGTCTTTAGCGTCAGATTTCTTAGACGTTGACTGATATTTGGGACATCTTTAGTGGTGAAGGAAATCAAACTTTAAACCGTCTTATTTAAAAGAACAAAAATAGATATAATCAATAATTCTATAGCAAGGGCAGAGGCATTTAGGAGCCTTGCACGTACACCTCGCCTGATTCTACTTGTACATAACTTTACATCGAAAATTTGGATCGCGAGCGTAGATATGTGAATGGTCATATTCAGAATGTTTTATGTAAAAACCCTTACGTTTAGACTCTTATGTATGGAAGTTATATATTCCCAAGCCTTGTGCTTATGACGATTATACCTGAGACCAGTTTTTATCCCACCTGATGCCAATCTCGAAATATAACACTATGAACCTTTAGGAGTTTTCACACAGAACGGCTTTCTATAGCAACCAAGTGTACAGGATTTATGCATTAATGAGGTTAAGAATTACAACCATTGCATTTGACTTACAAGTCACAAGGTTTATACGTATAATTTATGTAGTTATGATATGTCGACTCATACGAAATCGAGACGTTTATACGAGGTGTGCCTCAGTGCTGTGTCTTACGGGCATCTCAAACTGTCAAGCGACGTTCGGCAGTTCTAGAAAGACTTACGAATATATAGAATAAGTCCCCGGAACTCACAAAGTATACTTCATCAGACTCTCGTCAGCGAAGAGCAAGCGATCGAGAGATAAAGAATGAAATGAATCTCACTCAACCCTCGACATGATACACCACCTCCCCAGCCACCCACCATCGTCCATACTGGGGAAGGGGAGTGTTAGGATACAGCCCCCTCCCCCCACCTCACCTCACCTCACCTTGGATCTGCCACCAAAAGCTTCATCTTCCCAGAGGGGAAAATTTATGGTCGCTTAGAATGGCTTCGGAGTTAAGGAATTAATCTTCCTTGAATTTATATACCCATTAATGTCAGCGGGCCGACCAGGCCAGTGCTATGAGCTCATTTAATACTACTCAGAAACCAAAACAAATGTTCTCATTTGGCGTGGACACTGTTTCGTTAACCAAATATACAGAGAAAGACCGAAATGCACGAAAGGTTACTTGAGTAAGAAAGTTCAAGTGATGAGGTGAAAGGCACACTCCTTCATCCAGCCAGTTTGAAAGGTAATAAACTCCGCGGGTGTACTCTTTAAACAAACAATTAACACTAGATATATACACCCCCCCCCCTCTTGAAGCGGGACAACCATCTGATAAATAGAAGACCAACATCTTATTTTACCTGAGAAAAAGAGGAGGTGGGAAGTGTAAGTCTGTCCCCCCCAGCGTGAAATGTCAGTCTGGCAGGGGAACGTTGTCTCCAACACCATCTGAGAAGCTGACAGCTTCATAGATGAGGAGCTGAACGAGTCCGGCTGGAGGTTCGAACTGTCGGAGCGGCGGACAAGCCCTCCTCCCTCCCTGACGACAGACCACCCAGACCAGACGCGCCTGTAATATGTAAAACGTTAAGTATGGTGATGTGTTTAGCTCAGCCACTTCCCTTCCGCTGGCCTCCCTACGGCCTGCTGACGCCACATCCAGACGGCTTGTGAGAGCCTGTGAGGGAGGACCGGGGGATGTCTCTGTGAAAAAGCTTCACAAGTTCTTCTGAACTGCCTTGCTCTTAATCCTTACAGAAATCAAACCCGCATTCTCCTGCACTTATCATGATTGTCCTTCCCACTTATACACAAGAGTTTATCAGATTCACAGTCTCACACAAAACCCCGAATCATTTGCTCGAAGAAATATGCGAATCTTCACGAGATGTTCAGGGATAAATCCTCAGGCAGGGTGTCGTAGCATTCCGTCCCCATGTTCCGTTGTAAATACGAGGAAACATCAAAACTTAGGTGGTTTGCCCTCCTTGCAGATGTGAGGGAGGTAGGGGTCGTCGAGTCGAGGCAGAACTCTCAGGAATATCATTATCTCGAGCAGCACCTCGGAAGTCGGAACGCTGCTTCACGACCCTCCACTGGTAACCTGGCATTACAGGCCCATCAACATGCTGCCCCGCTGATAATGCTCGCCCTAATGCTAAGGCAGTCGGCAGCCCAGTAACATTTTCATTGCTTGATGCTTGGTGGGGGTATACCTTAACCTGGTGCCTCTGTCTGACTGGTTGTGCTCTCTCTCTCTCTCTCTCTCTCTCTCTCTCTCTCTCTCTCTCTCTCTCTCTCTCTCTCTCTCTCTCTCTCTCTCTCTCTCTCTCTCTCTCTCTCTCTCTCTCTCTCTCTCAACAGGGAAGGTACTGCAGAGATACTGAGTCTTCAAGAACACCATGTAACGTACCGAAAATAAGACAGACAAAACTATATGACTGTCCAGCGCGGAAGCTAGAGCGATAATTCAGTGTACTGCACCAGGACACAATAGAAACATGCATGGAACAGCTACAGAAACATTTAAAAGAATACCAGACATGTGGTTGAAATCAGTTTTAGATGAACCAAGAACGAATAATGTAAAGCAGGTAGCAGCTGAGAACAATAGAAGTATTCATTTATATACATTATACTTGAATGCTGTTTCTCGTTAGCGAGGTAGCGTCGGGAACGGAGGATAAGATGGCCTCATTAGTCCACACCCATTCTCTAGCTGTTATGTGTATTGCACTGAAACCACAGCCCTCTGTCCATAACTATGCCCCACAGACCTTTCCGTGTTTTCACGGCCTCTCCATATGTCCTGGTTCAGTCCATTCAAAGTATGTCATCCCCTGTATACCACTTCGCTCCATTTCGCTCTATCTCTTCCACGCCCAACACCCTTATGTATGTCCAGGCTCTGAGTCCTCAAAATCTTATTCTGTCCATCCTTCCATTTCGTTGTCCCCTCCACTTCTGACGCGTTTATCCCCTTTGTCAACCTAACTCCCCATCTAGCTCTCACGCCACAATTAACTCCAATTTAAAACGTCTTATGACTAATGATATAGATTTGGAAAGCACTCCCACCATTGTATATTCAACCTGTGCTCTAGAAAGAAATGTTGTGAATCGTAGTTGATCGCAGGTTACTCTAGGGGAAAAAATATATGGGCACTTTAGATATGAAAGTTTAATGACAGATCTGATGTGTGAAGCATTTCTGCCAACATAACAACCTCAGGTTGACTGACCAGGTCAAGTTAGACTCTCCAACCTCCGGGTGACCTGAAATCATCTCAGCATGGCCTGGCTAGGTGCGCCCATTTATACATGCCTCTGACGTAACCACTTGTTGTTCCTCTCAAAAATATACAAAAAAATCTCGCAAATCTTTTCCCCGTGGCTTTGTACAATAGAGCGGAGCAGTCAGTGATATTCGGTACTTCGGAAAGTACTGAGATGACTTCAGAGCGCCAGGAACACCTTCAGACATCAGTGTTGTTATGAGATCACTTAAGAACTTCAGCAATGTTGTTATACGATAGCTGTAGAACTTCAGAACGTCACGAGCTTCAGCTGAAGTACGGATATGCGATGATGTGGAGTTGATGTGCAGGTGACTGCGAGCGAGATCCATCCCGTACCTGAGCACCAGCCTGAGGGAAGATCAGGAGCAGAGTGAGTGTGCAGCAGCCTTCATCAGTGTGGAGACGAAGCGGACTGGCCCTCCCGCTGGGAGCCAACCTGACTGCACCACATCTTGTGGAATACCTGCCCGAGTGAAGGTCTCCGATGACGTGAGCGCGATTGCTCTTACGTGCATCTGTCTGTGGGCGTGTGTGTCCCAGTTTGGCTGGCTATATACGCGTGCTTGTATAGAGCATGAAGATCTGGATTGTCTGTCTCCTAGTGTTTTAGAGATTTCTTGGTGTATTATCTGCTTCCTGTTGGGGTTCGTTGCCAATTCTAGCATGAGGGAAACAATTACCTGATGAAATGTACAGTGTTATGAGCTGAACTTTAGGTGATGATCATTTACGGTACGTGGTACGTGTGTGTGGGAGTCCCACCAGTAGTCATCTCTCTCTCTCTCTCTCTCTCTCTCTCTCTCTCTCTCTAATAGTCGTTAACCCCTTCATCTTAACGATACGACCCTTGAGCCCGATGGTACAATCCTCGAGTAGGATGGTGCTGCCCTTAGTAATAAGACCCTTGAAGGACAAGGTCAGAGGAGGAGAGTGGGGAGGGACTGGCTATCGTACAAATAGGGTTGAGCCTCGTGCTCAAGGACCATAATGTCTTGCTCAATGACCAAACCGTCGTGCTCGAGGAATTAAATGTTCTCAATGTCCCTTTCCTCCAGAACGATCATCAGCAGACCTCATGAGACCCACGCCCGTCCCGAAAATAATTCTCAAGTATTTCTCATCTTTTTTCCTTCTCACCTTCCACATTAACCAGTTCAACAATGATACGAAGCCCCAAAGACGAAGATCCAAGTTGAAAGAACCAACACCACATCTACCAACGTCGTTTTATTAATTAAATGCAGCTTAATTACCCCTAATTACAGTAATTGTTAGTTCCCCAGCACGCAACGCCTCCGCAAGATGGGGGTGGGGAGGACGCGGGGGAGAGAGAGAGAGAGAGGGCTCGGTTCGCTAGGGATAATAGCCTTTAGCTCCCCAACCGGCAAGGCTGGCCAAGGCACTCACATGTTCATACTTCTGGGGCCATTACGGCGAGCCTTACTCACACAGATGAAGATTAAGAGTGCCTTAATACCCGCTCGTAAAGGGATCTCTGCGTATGTGCTCACAATTGCACGACTCGTGTTGCGTTTAAACGTTGGTGTTACAGACTGCATTATTGGCTTGATGGCTGCCAGGGCATATGATTTAGGGCAGTCACTGCACACACTCACAAATTATACATATATATATATATATATATATATATATATATATATATATATATATATATATATATATATATATATATATATATATATATATATATATATATATATTTGTGTAGATGTGAGACCTGCTGTGTGACTATGAATATAAGTCACGGTTCTCCACACATTATTTTCTGCCATATGGACAAAAGTGGATCGTCTTCCCAAGGATTTAAACTCTGTTTCCATGATATTGAGCAAGTCTCTCTCTCTCTCTCTCTCTCTCTCTCTCTCTCTCTCTCTCTCTCTCTCTCTCTCTCTCTCTCTCTCTCTCTTCCGAAAATCTGACTACACATAGAGAACTGTGTGTTTACCATTGCTGTCTCTAACTCCCTAATCCCACTTCTTTTTTTTTTCTCTCTCTCTCTCTCCTACCCGCTAAATTTCGCAGTGGTGAGACAGGTTTGACCAGTCCGCCTTTCGCACACGGTCCGCTTTCACTGATGATATTTCAGGCTAAATGATGCCCATTCAGGACCTGTCGTATGATGACTGAGTCTCGCCAGTGCTGAGCGTATAGGACTCAGGTCATGTAAAAGACAGAGAGAGAGAGAGAGAGAGAGAGAGAGAGAGAGAGAGAGAGAGAGAGAGAGAGAGAGAGAGAGACATTCAACATATCATTATTCTTCCGATCATACTTTATCAAACTACCCTGGCCACATTTACGCTAAGAATGTTCCAAGTCATTCACATTCATGGTATATCTGGCTGCCTTTAACCTCAGGTGACTCCAGGATCAAGTTATGTAAACAGGAAGAATTATCCTCCGAACTTCACACAGTAACATCTGTCCTTACTTTTATCTGCGATTCTCGGGAAGGTGGTGCTTTGTAACATGACTTGTTCTTTATATATATATATATATATATATATATATATATATATATATATATATATATATATATATATATATATATATATATATTCCCTACACACCTGAGTTCATCAGCAGACGGGATGTACATGATTTCTCTAACATATGTGATTGTGTCACACACACTAGACTGCAGACCTCCAGTGTTTCCAAACGCAGAGTTTTCATCGTATTATCATATATGAGAACGATCCGGGTGCTTGACCTTCCCTTTCTTCGACACAGTTGCACGTGAGAGTTTGAGTGTTCCACTTAACGAGGTTGCACTCCCAGCAGGAGCAGGGGAATGGTGGACTCCTTTGGAGCGAGAAAGTTTTTAAACGAGACATTGATAAAGCCTCGCCGAAGGTAACGTCCTCTGCTGATTTTTAAGAACTTCCAGATGGAGTCCAGAAACACCTATGTTATCATTATTATTATTATTATTATTATTATTATTATTGTTATTATTATTATTTTCATTATCAAGTCATGGTCCTGGTTGTCATTCCCTTGGGTGGTACGGCTGTGCTCCAGGGTCGTACCGTCGTAGTCACATAGTAGATATATGAATAAGGAAACATAGAACTAAAGACAAGTGGATTCTGCCACCGGCACACTTCGTCCTGGTAGGATCAGCACCAGGAACCTGGCTTCACAGAGGCAACAAGCATGTTAGTCAGGTACATCCTCCCTGCCATTACATACCTGGGAAATGTCCAGAGAACACTGGAGTCAAGGGTTCGAATTACTCGTTTCTTGTTATCACGTACGACTCCTCAGGATAGTATGAAGCGCGTGGGTCGTATTTCGCGTTCAGTGTTATCAAGCACGACATCGTAAGATATCATGAGGCGCGTGGGCTCCACTCACTGTCGCTCGATTCCACATGAAAGACCGTACGATAGTTGTGAGTGAGCGTGTTCGAATCATTGCTTCAAGCATCACGTGTCAGAGGCTTGGATGATATGAGACATGAGGCTTCGAATCACACTCAACTGCCACTCCACTCGATACTTTGGCTTGTACAAATGTTTCACTCCTCTCCAACACCTCAAGTAGCTGTCATTTCATCTCAACGAACCCACCAGGACTCTGGTGTTGATTACAACGAACGGTCTTGGCTGTCATCCGCTGTTTTGTACAATGGAGCAATAAATGCGTTGTTGTTATTCATCACAAAGTCTATGTATTCAATACACACACACACACACACACACACACACACACACACATATATATATATATATATATATATATATATATATATATATATATATATATATATATATATATATATATATATATATACTGGAAAGCAGGTGCTTACGTCTCTACATGACAGAAGAGTAAGTTAGTTTACATGTAGTGTGAGGACAACTAGTGACGTTTATTGCTGTGAACAGGAAATATATTTCATTCTTGTATATGTAGTAGAGACACACAAGCACACATCCTAGAACACACATATACACACACACACACACACACACACACACACACCAGGCAAGGTGGATCCAAAGCATTACCCACACTACAAGCGTCCGAGGATAAGCAATTAACAGCTGCCCCAACATTACCCAGTATTCGTGTGCTGTTCAAGCGGCACAAGCTCCTGCCATAAATATCTCGTGTGAGGCAGAGCAGCGTACCTCTTCACTTCCGTCTGAACGAGAGACCCGAACAATCCAACAACCTGCGTGAGCCCTTCACTGGCCGGTGGGGGGCTGGCTCATCTACATTGTAATTACGCCCGCGTAGAGTCGACTGTAGTTTTAATTGGTCGTGTTTGCTTCTTAACTTTATGCAAGCATTGTTGCCATGTTCCTCTTTTTTTTTTTCTTCTTATCATCCTCCCTTGGCCGATCATGCATAAACATTACCAAGCAGCGATCCCCCAGGGTGTATTACCTCCCTCAGACGTAACTCATCGAGGTACCTTCAAGCAAACACCTGCTGCTTGCCACTCTTGTTTGGGGGTGGTGTGGGGGATAGGCACCATCTTCGTCCTCCTTCTTCCCGCCTCCTCCTCCTCCTCCTCCTCCTCCTCCTCCTCCTCCTCCTGTTCTGAGGGAAGATGCGGCAGCCAAAGTGCAGCAGTCAGATGTAGCTTGTTTCCAGATGAGTCGTCATATCTTTACAGATAGCTTAGCCACTTAAAGTGGCTCGTTTACACGTGCCTCACTGGCCCCTGGGCTCGTTTGCCGCTGGGTAATTGACACGGATTTGCCAGTAAATAACGAAGGACTGGCTTGGTTAACAGCTGTGTGATTATCGTCCTGATTTGTCCATTTTTGGACAAATCACAACCGATGTGTTTAATGCAGGATGACCGACCTGACCAGGAGACGAGGTCCCTCGCTGGGTCACGGACGCACGTACGTACAGAGGCACGGACGAGGTCTCGTCTACAGTCTACAGCAAAGATCATATGATAAGGACATGTGTAACGAGATGATGATCCATAAAGCGAACTTTTACAACCAGAGACCTCGAGGCGGAGCCCCCGTTAGCCACTAATGTGGCATGCGTCTGGAATTACAGTCGTCGGCCGGGTTTGGATATGTCTTCAAGTTAAGCGCATTTCCTTTAATACTTCTTTTACACTTAGGAATTAGGGGGTTTCAGTGATTTCTTTTCTATTATTATATGTCCGAATGTTATCAGCCTTTCCCTAGTCCACAGGAAAGTGAGTGTCGTCACGGTCAACTTGGCAGTCCTCTGGTCTAACTGGGTCATTTAACGTTTTCATGAAGGGGGTTTGGCTGAAGGCTTGGTTTGTGGGATCCCATGGCATTCTTAGTTTATCATCACTACCATCAGCTAACCAACTGTGTGTTTTTTGTATTACCTTATATTCTTTTCGTTTTTGTACCCATATGTATATATTTATATATATTTGTATATATAACTCTTAATGACCTGTGGACGTGGCCAGCTTCTTGAGTGCTGCAGGAGCAGATAGACAGACAGGCAACAGAGACTTAGACAGATAGATAGATAGGTAAATAGATAGATAGATAAATAGATAGATAGAGAAACGAATAGATAGACTGAAAAGGAGATACTGAAACATCATGAAAGATTTTATAACTCGTTAAGTATAAGTAACAAGAAAATAGTGTGTGTGTGTGTGTGTGTGTGTGTGTGTGTGTGTGTGTGTGTGTGTGTGTGTGTATCTACATTTACGTTTAAACTTCCATTTTAATTCAATTCTGTGTTTGAGGTCAGCCAGAGCCAAGGCTGTGCAGGTTTCCCCGTCATTTGTTATCGTGTTCGCGTGCAAGAAATCATCAACAATATCCGGGTTGCTGAGCACTTGTAAAGGGTTTGTTTCTGGTGTTCGTCTGCCTGCTTGCTTGGATAGATCTGGAGGCCATCTTCCTGCTTGCTTGGATAGACCTAGTGGCCACCTTCCTGCTTGTTTGAGCAGATCTGGTGGCCATCTTTCTGCTTGCTTGGATAAATCTGTGGCCATCACCGTACTTGCTTGCACAAATGTGGTGGTCATCTTTCTGCTTGCTTGCACAATCGTGCTTGAGAAATGTTATCACGTCTTTTAGTGGTGAATGTAAGCCAGAGTTGCAACATTCCTGTAGCATATGTGCATGTTGCAAGGTTCGTTCAGCCCGATGCATTTACATTAGACGGCTAGAGAGTGGATATGAACGGATGAGGTCTGTCTTCTTTTGTTCCTTTGCTCTGTCTCCCTGCGCTGGAAACGGAGAGCATCACCCATCACTACAACACCACAAACATCGTTTCAGCATGTCTCAAGACCCTTCATGCCTACGAGGTAACCCACAACATTACAACACTGAATGACCTGTAGTCTCGACCGGTGGACGTGGCCTTCTTCCTGAGTGCTGCAGGAGCCTCATGAGGATGGAAGCGACTCCTGCACCTGGGAGGTAGGGTAGGGGTATCCATATTTGTTCGCCCGTTCCCCCCGTATCGAGATAGCGCCTGGTACACACAAAGACTGATTGACCCCATTTGCCCAGATCCATTCTCCAGCTGTCATGTATAATGCACCGAAACCAGAGCCTCCTTATCCACAGCCAACCCGCTCAGACCTTTCTATGGTTTTCCCTGAGCGCTTTATAGTCCTTGGTTTATCCCAGTAGCAACACTTCCCCCCTCACACACATCCTTTCGTAGACCACATCGCTTTAATTGATGTTGTTCTGTTCAAGCGTCACACACTTCTTTCACCCTATCTTTCCATCTCCAGTTCGGTCTTCCTATTCTCCTTTGTCCCCTCCACTTCTGACACGTTTGCCCTCTTAGTCAGCCTCTCCTCACTCATCTCCTCCATATGTCCAGAGCATTTCAGCACACCTTCCTTGGCTGTCTCTAGACCTGACTCTTATCTTATATATATATATATATATATATATATATATATATATATATATATATATATATATATATATATATATATATATATATATATATATATATATATATATATATATATATATATATATATATATATATAAACAGATAGATAGATACACAGAGTGCACAGATAGATAGATAGTACATTATATTTCCCTATCTTAATGGCCTCAGTACCCGTGTCGTGTTTATTTCTGCCTGGCTCAGACACCTGGCAGCTGAATATTTATGCCACTTCGTCGTAACCACACGATGGCAATGTGCAGGGCGCCACCTATCTCCTCCGTTTACACTGGGCATATGCCGTAATGACGGTAATATCCCTTGATGGATTTTTATTCATGTTTTGCGTCGGTGGACGCTTGGCATGGGATGCGTGTGAGGGGATCCATCTACAACGCACTCCCGTTGCCGCCTATCGCAACGCCACATCTGCGAATCTCTTTTATGAAAAATTTGCACGTGTGTGTACCATTTGTCATGCCCCCCACACCCACCCCCACCACCACCCCCTCTCGGAAAATACTAAGAAACTTTGCAACTCTCTCTCTCTCTCTCTCTCTCTCTCTCTCTCTCTCTCTCTCTCTCTCTCTCTCTCTCTCTCTCTCTCTCTCTCTCTCTCTCTCTTCATATGCATCTGTCTGTATGCTGCAAATGTGTAAATACCTACCTTCCTTCCTATCTATCTGTCTATATATCTATCTCTGTCTTTTTATCTGTAAGTGTATCTATCTATCTGTCTATATATTTCTTTCCACTATTTGACCAGTGTCGAGCCCGGTGTTCATAGATGTGAGACGAACGATATTTGATTACTTGTAATCAAATAGTTATTTCTTATCAGGGGCGATCGTAGCCTAGCTGTTAGCGTTCCTGACTGCCACGCAAAAGGCCCTGGGTTCGATTCCTGGTTATTAGAGGGTATTGTGTGTTCTATATGCATTAAACTTATATATATATATATATATATATATATATATATATATATATATATATATATATATATATATATATATATATATATATATATATACAAGAAAGCGAGGGCAATATGACCCATCAGAATCATAATGAGTTGCCTGATGGTGGCTCATACGTGTATGTGTGTGTGTGTGTGTGATGGGAAGAGTGAAAAAAAAACTAGCATTGTTATGTGCCCATGATGACAAGGATTAGATTTCTGCATAACATATATTGAAACTGTGACTCATGTTCTCCTGAGTCCGCGTCGCCCAAGACTAGGGTACGTTATCGTAGGTATGTAGAATATTCTCTCTACGAGGCGCATTAGAATGCAATCACGTACCTCTGAAACGAATGTGTCTGTAAAGAGGATTGTCAGGAGAACACAATTAGTGTTGGAAATATCGAGGTAATTAAGAGGAACGAGGCAACCCAGCCACAGAGGCAGGCAGCCACAGTTCCTCAAGGTTATCTCGTGTCCAAAATGACCAGTTATATTCTGATGGGATTACTGTAGGTTAGGCGTCCTGTAGCTGTGTCACTCATCCCTGCAACCACAGGAATCACACACACACACACACACACACACACACACACACACACACAAAAGGATGTCTATTATGTAACGGTTAACGTCACTGACCATGATCTACGCACGTGTCCTGCCTGGTTCGAATCCCTTGCGTGGCAGTCGGTCCACAGCTAACCCTAGCTGTTCAGATAACGCTATCTTAGGCTGCTGTATGTGTGTGTGTGTGTGTGTGTCTGTGTGTGTGTGTGTGTGTGTGTGTGTGTGTGTGTGTGTGTGTGTAAAAGATTAAAGACTTTATACACATGCAAGGTTAAAAGGTGGGGCAACGCGAGTGTAAGACTCTCTCCTCGTAATATACAAGTATTAATCACACGAATCTAGGTGAGGCAAATCATACAAACCTGGACTGAAGGTCAGACAGACAAATTTCAAAATATTTAAACCTTAAAAATGACTTAGACACTGGAACCAAAGACCAATGTATGATATCAAAGCACTGATAAAGGACGCTGGCTGGGTTCCCAGAACACTGTGTGATATCAAAGCACAGATATGTCCAGACTCACAGGAATGTATGTACATCACCAGCAACCAAAGACTGACGAAAACGAAGAAACAAGAACATGAGCCGTGTAATACAAGACGACTGGAGTGATGTGAAACATTAACTCGTTCTAACAACGTCTGGTCATCGGGGGAGCCGATAACGAACAACACACGTTAACCGATGCGCTAAGGAACCTCCCAGAAGGCCGGATGAAACCATCCTTCCCGTCCGACGCATAAGACCACCCGAACACATAAGACCCGCTAACAAATAAGCTCGAGCACATAAGACCTCCCAGCACATGAGATACGTACGCCCTCCCCCTGAAAGCTAGCCTGAAGGATCCACAGAATTAACCGTAATGTTAAGTTGAAGGCAGCCATATAAGCCATTCAGGTCAGAGAGGGACTTAACTTGGCATGCTTGCCGGCAGGCTGAGGGCAGGCATAAACACACACACACACACACACACACACACACACACACACGTCATACAGTGTCGCATACACTCAGGCCACGTCCTCCGCTCTCTGCATTCGTATGTCGTCTACCCCCCACCTCAAGACTCAGTACGGCTTTTCACTTACAATTCTCGTGTCATTATCTTGTAGAGTTATCCCACCGTAGACTTCATCGCATGGCATGTGATGGTAGTCTACACACACACACACACACACACACACACATTTTATATATATATATATATATATATATATATATATATATATATATATATATATATATATATATATATATATATATATATATATATATATATATATATATATTCATATATTAGTTCCATTCCAACACACTTACACCTACAGAACATTAACACCAACACACCTCCAAGTGTGTACCTCGTCTACATATATTCAGTTCCTTCCACAACAGTTCACCCCCTTCCCCTTGGCGATGCCACAGTTCACATACCGCTGCCCACCTGTGCTGTACGTCCAGTGCAGCTGCCGGCCGGCCTCTGTGTTGGTATGGTCCTGCTGCACGTCTGGCCTGATGGCTTTATGGGCTAGAGTGAAGCACCAGAATCTAATATGAACTACTCAACTGTCAACAGCCTTCCTAAGGACTTCCCTTGACTGGAATATATATAAGGTCTTCTCTCTCTCTCTCTCTCTCTCTCTCTCTCTCTCTCTCTCTCTCTCTCTCTCTCTCTCTCTCTCTCTCTCTCTCTCTCTCTCTCTCTCTCTCTCTCTCTCTAGCCTTCCAGCCAGGGAGGTATATATTACCGGTACCACCCGACTGGCTATCGGAAGGGTTAGCGACGGATGCGTCATGAGGCAGTACTTAAGTGGCTGTCAAGTTTCATTCCTTTGGCTAAGGTATGTCTTTCCTTCCTGCCTCATCCGTACGGAGGCTACTGGCTTTCAATCCACAAACATCTAATTTCTTCGTCTCACACATAACACAACACGTAACTCATCTGACTCATTGGTCGTAATCCCTGCCAGTCACAACAGCTCGTCTTCTTTGCTAGTGTAAGTCATCCGTAATGTTGTTTCGCGTCCATGTCGTCCTTAGGGAGGTCCGCGCAGCTCCGAGGACTTCTTTGTGGTTCTCGCTCTTGCAGGGGGGTCACAGCGCTTGGCTGGCAAGGTCTGTCGTCATCAGTCTGGTTCACGGCTCCCGAAGATGCATCTTTGGTAAGCTAAGATCCCTCCTCCGTCACCCGAGGAACGCGACTCTGGTGAGGCTACATCATCGTCAGTTATAGGAATGAGGTAGTCGGTCTCGTTGAGATCCCTCCTCCTGCTGCAGAGGGGTACATCATTTCCCTTCTCATGTGGGGAGCGCAGCCTCAACGTTGCGAGAGTCCCATAAAAGGAGTTCTGGCGTTGAATAATCATACTGATGAAAGCCATATCCATATTTTTCACTTTTTCTACGACTTCGTCTATCCCATTCTCCTTGATGTTAGTGAACGGGGTTTCACGATGTCAGCCCATCCTCTGTCTGTAATCTGTTCTTCATAGAGAAGGGGCGTTGTGACCTTATGAATATGGCGTAGAATAAATAAGATTCAGATAGGACCTTATGGGTCTTGTAGGGCACGGCGGACTTTGGCTGAGCCTCAAGCCCTCTGGCACGGTTGGCGTGCCCCGGACGCCGGGGAGTGTTGCTATCCTCCACACACCCACGGATCCCCTCGTCACACACGGGACAAAGGCTCTCCTGAGCGTATCTGGAGAGAGTGTGTCCCATGTGTGAATCATGGAGATATTTTTTATACGACTGCGTGCCCTGGGTTGACATATAAAGTGAGTGAGTTAAGTGTGCTATCTCAGTGTGCTTCCGAAGTGTGCATTTAGCAGTATGTCCCGTGGTTTGAGTCCTGAGTGCCTCTTGCTGTATGTGTGTTCTGTGTGTGTTTACATCAACTGTGTATGTTTTGAATGTATGTCCTGAGTGTTTGTTTTCTGAGTGCATGCCCTGTGTCTCGTAAATTCACTCTTACTTTGGCCTGAATGTGTCCCCTGAGTATGTATCTAGAGCTATTTCGTGTGTGTAGTGAATGTATCACTCAATGTAATGTCCTTCAGTATTAATCCTACGCATGTTTCACGTTTCCTGAGTGTGTGTAGTCTAAGTATTCTCAATTGAGTGGGTTGTCTGAGTACATACGTTCTAAGTGTGTGCCCTTGTATATATTTCTCGAGTGTGTACTCTGATTGGGCAGTCAGCGTATATCCAAAGTGTGTATCCTGTGTACAAGATCTAGGTTGGTATGCTCAAAAAGACAAACTGATAACGAAGATGAAAATGGAAGCCCAGACAGTAGAATCAGACAGTTAGGATGCTTTCATTACACCAGAGTTCATTGTCAACGCTAAATCAGTCCTCGTTATAGACATAGAAAAATAGACGTAGAAAATGACACAGAAACAGGCATAGAAAACAGGCATAGAAAACAGAACCTCTGCGAAATGTGTATATATCGTCGGTGGTTTCATTTAGCATCTTCAGACAAGTTCCCATCCCCGTATATGTCCAGCTCTTCCATCCAGCTGATCGGATCGTGATCAGCTGGTCTGGGCTGATCCCTCAGGCTCAGAGAACAAAGCCTGGTCTCTCTTGGCCTCACCATCCCAGCTGATGTACAGCCGAGGAAGACAGTAAACGGGAGGCGATAAGAGAATGAGTCATGTCCACCTCCTCAATGTACAGAGAACAATAAATAAACAAGAGAGAGATTAAAGGAATAGATCATTTCAACTTGTCTTGATGTACGCAGAGAAATACAATACCAAAACAAAAGACAACAAGATGTACAACCCCAGATGTAAACAGAGCACTAGGGTAGATATGAGGTCGGGCTGGATGAAAGACAAGAGGAGGGCGTTCCATGAACCAGCTGACGTCGACACTAAGACATGAGCGTACCATGAACCAGCTGACGTCGACATGAAGATATTAGTGTGCCATGAGTCAGCTGACGCCGGTACCAAGACGTAAACTTACCATGAATCAGTTGTGGTCGGTTCCAAAACATGGACATGCCATTAGCCAACTGACGCCGGTACCAAGACATGAACGTCCCATGAGCCAGGCTACGCCAGCACTAAGACATGAACGTTTCCATGAGCCTGGCGATGCCAGCACCAAGACAGACTACAGCCATGGTTGCATGCAGCGCCTGCCTCGCGTTCCTCATGCTCCACGCCCGCTAATTAGTAAAACATGGACTCACACTCGCTCTTCCCAGCCCGACTCACCCCCGCCCACCTCATACCACCGTAAACAAGGGTAGCACCTCCACCTCCACCTCCTCCCCCTTTCTTACACACCGGAGCGCTGCAGAGGGAAGAGGACGGAACAGACAACGCGAGTGGACAGGTGAGCCATCATCTAGGTGCCCATAAAGAGAGGCAGTGAGTCACGCCTGTCGGCTCACTCACTTTCCGCAAAATCAACTTTCAACCCCACCAGGATCCCTCGTCACCAGCTGTATGGGGATCCGTCACTCCCACTACCACCTCACCTCCATTACCATCCATCCCAGGTCCCTCCCATCTCATTTTCAAAAGCCTGTCTCTCATGCACCTCACGCGTGCCTAACGATGTATTCTACTGGCAGGCGTACCACTGCTGTACTTCCATTATATAACTTTTACATTGGTTTGTTCAAACACAGTCCAACGCGGCTTCACACGAGGGGAGTCCACCATGCCAAAGGCTCTCAGGAGCCCATGTATGATACGAGCAGTCCAGGTCCACGCTCTCCGGGAAGTTTCTCCCAAAGAAACTTTTTATTATTTACCGTTGATCTGTATCTATCTATCTATCTATCTATCTATCTTTTTTTTTTTTTTTTTTTTTTTTTTTTTTTTTTATACTTTGTCGCTGTCTCCCGCGTTTGCGAGGTAGCGCAAGGAAACAGACGAAAGAAATGGCCCAACCCCCCCATACACATGTATCTACATACGTCCACACACGCAAATATACATACCTACACAGCTTTCCATGGTTTACCCCAGACGCTTCACATGCCTTGATTCAATCCACTGACAGCACGTCAACCCCGGTATACCACATCGCTCCAATTCACTCTATTCCTTGCCCTCCTTTCACCCTCCTGCATGTTCAGGCCCCGATCACACAAAATCTTTTTCACTCCATCTTTCCACCTCCAATTTGGTCTCCCTCTTCTCCTCGTTCCCTCCACCTCCGACACATATATCCTCTTGGTCAATCTTTCCTCACTCATTCTCTCCATGTGCCCAAACCACTTCAAAACACCCTCTTCTGCTCTCTCAACCACGCTCTTTTTATTTCCACACATCTCTCTTACCCTTACGTTACTCACTCGATCAAACCACCTCACACCACACATTGTCCTCAAACATCTCATTTCCAGCACATCCATCCTCCTACGCACAACTCTATCCATAGCCCACGCCTCGCAACCATACAACATTGTTGGAACCACTATTCCTTCAAACATACCCATTTTTGCTTTCCGAGATAATGTTCTCGACTTCCACACATTCTTCAAGGCCCCCAGAATTTTCGCCCCCTCCCCCACCCTATGATCCACTTCCGCTTCCATGGTTCCATCCGCTGCCAGATCCACTCCCAGATATCTAAAACACTTCACTTCCTCCAGTTTTTCTCCATTCAAACTCACCTCCCAATTGACTTGACCCTCAACCCTACTGTACCTAATAACCTTGCTCTTATTCACATTTACTCTTAACTTTCTTCCTCCACACACTTTACCAAACTCAGTCACCAGCTTCTGTAGTTTCTCACATGAATCAGCCACCAGCGCTGTATCATCAGCGAACAACAACTGACTCACTTCCCAAGCTCTCTCATCCCCAACAGACTTCATACTTGCCCCTCTTTCCAAAACTCTTGCATTCACCTCCCTAACAACCCCATCCATAAACAAATTAAACAACCATGGAGACATCACACACCCCTGCCGCAAACCTACATTCACTGAGAACCAATCACTTTCCTCTCTTCCTACACGTACACATGCCTTACATCCTCGATAAAAACTTTTCACTGCTTCTAACAACTTTCCTCCCACACCATATATTCTTAATATCTTCCACAGAGCATCTCTATCAACTCTATCATATGCCTTCTCCAGATCCATAAATGCTACATACAAATCCATTTGCTTTTCTAAGTATTTCTCACATACATTCTTCAAAGCAAACACCTGATCCACACATCCTCTACCACTTCTGAAACCACACTGCTCTTCCCCAATCTGATGCTCTGTACATGCCTTCACCCTCTCAATCAATACCCTCCCATATAATTTACCAGGAATACTCAACAAACTTATACCTCTGTAATTTGAGCATTCACTCTTATCCCCTTTGCCTTTGTACAATGGCACTATGCACGCATTCCGCCAATCCTCAGGCACCTCACCATGCGTCATACATCCATTAAATATATATATATATATATATATATATATATATATATATATATATATATATATATATATATATATATATATATATATATATATATATCCTTTCCTACCACCACCGATCTTAACTGCTACAACGACTCCATTATGAATAAGAAAGGGAAACACAGAACTGAAAGACAGATCAGCACAACGTTTAAAACAACAATACTAAATAACAGGATAAGGTCTAAAGTAATTCTGTATCGTTAATTTAACTTAGACAGAAGTAAAGACTTGATACGGCGAAGGCTTTCGACGAACCACACATCTGACAAGTTTTATGAAGGTATCCAAGCTCCGGCAGGCTCTCCGCGGCTCCTTCACATCCTCTCCCACAACTAAACACGCGATACGAGCCGTCGGACGCAGCTAGGAACAGGTTAGTAGCTAGCCCCACATACAGCCATGACTCACTGATCCACGTACAGTAAGTGAGTGTCTTCACATCGGTCATCCAGATGCATTCCTCTGGTGTTCTCGCCACCAGATAATCACCGCCTGTCGCAGGTGGACTGATGGTGCGAGGCTGCTCATCCCTCGGTAGCAGCACCCTAGACGGATCATCTTGAAGACGAGAAGCAAGAGGTGGCGGTGTTGCGCGCTAAGGTCAAGCTGGCGTTGAGGCTAAGGTCAAGGATGCTTCTGCTGCTGCTGCTGCTGCTGCTGCTGCCGCCGCCGCCGCTGCTCAAGCTCTCAGTCATGCAGTGGTGAGGAATGAATGGGCTTCAGCATCCTCGACACGCTAGTAAAAACTAGACACTGGTCCACGGTGGCGGTGGTGTGGTGTGGTGTGGTGTCTCCCCTCCCCACTTCGTGTCAGACCGCTGAAGGCATAAGTTAAAGATTCCCTTTCAAAGGCATGCCGTAGCCCGGCTCAGCTGACTGCTAAACAAGCAACACATACGAAGGCGACGTTCTGCAGGCAGTGGTTCCTGTGGCTGGGACGTGAGGGGGTTTCTTGTATGCGTCCGCAGCACCTGTTAGTATCACCGCTCGGGGGGGGCCCCGCCGAATCCTACCACAGGTGGTGTGAGTCAGTAGGCCCCGAACTCGCAGGTGTTCGCCACGAGATCTCGGGAACAGCAGAAGTATCAGACATGCCTACCTCCCCTGAGGGAGAATTCATTACAACTATACTGATGAGGAAGCTTCTGTGTTAAGCTTTGCGAGGGTGGTTGTTATCATATGAGTAAAACGGACGATGGCTCGATGTCCTCACACACCAGCTCGTATCAGGTCATTCTTTCGGGATGTTTATGTGTAGAGGGAAGATGTCATCTTCAGTTCACAGGATTATCGTCAACCGTTACTATATCGTATCATAGTTTACTCGTGACTGTGAGTCTGAAGAACACTATACAGCGTACCATATCAACAGCAACCCTGAAAAGGTATTCATAACAGGCTATCCACCGAACACTGGCCCATAAAAGATTGCTCAACAGTATAATTACCAAACAGTGACCCTGAGCAAGGTTGCACGAACAAGGCTATTCAGCAGCCTACCCAGGCAACACTGAGCCTGAACAAGACTGCTGAACAGTCTGCCCGGCTAACGCTGAACTTGAACAAGGCTGTTCGACAGTCTATCCAGCTAATGCTGAACCAGATGCTACACAGCGGATGTTCTTAACGAAACGATTTAAGAAAAGAAATGAGATTTCCCCATGAAGTTTGGCGCCAAATTACTCGACACATGGCAGAGCCTATGACTCTTATGATGATCCTATCAGATAATACCAATGTACGTGTATTCCTATTTCCTCTAAACTTTTCAGAATCCTTATATATCCTATCTAATCATCCTTTTGCATGCCCGGACCATTTAACTTAACAACTTTACGAGTCTGTGGCCCTGCGAATCGATAAATTACACTAGAAAATATAACTCTTTTTCAATCTACCAGCTAGCAATTAGGGAATAAATCATGTTGCAAAAAAACTTGGGGAAGAAAAAAAAAAGGGGGGGAGAGAGATAGAGAGCTGAGGAGCTGGCTGGCCGTGGCAGTGGTAAACAAGAGAGCATCGAGAGCGCCCGGGGCCAGGGGATGGAACGGCTGTGGTGGTAATTTGGTTCATGATGGTGTTATAAACTTTTAATTATCATAATACGTCGTTGTTTAGTGAAGATGCTCGTTTTCTCTAACTCCTGCGGGATTGGCTCAAAGGTTTGGCGGTCGTTTTCCGAAGGAAGATCTGCCAGTATAACGACACATATTTGAATATCTGAGACTGGTGTAAAAGAGAGGAAAAAAAAAGAATACAGCGACAGTCTCTTGATGCTCAGACTCACTCATTTATACCCTTGAGCACGACGGCACGACCCTTGACCACGACGATACGATCCTTGAGCACGATGATACGACTCTTGAGCACGGACGTACCACCCATTAGAACGACGATACGACCCTGAAAGCACGACGGTCCGACCTTTGTCATTGAAAGTTCATGTCATCATACCCAAGGGTCGTACTGGTGTGTTCGAGGGTCGTTTAAGGATCAGGGCAGTCACAGGTCACGTCAACGTACTCAGGGGTCGTCCTGGTGTATTTCAGGGTCGTATCATCATCCTGAAGAGGTGTACAAGAGAAAGAAAATAGAGCCCACATTTGCTCCTCGCCACCCACCACAACCATCTGAAAATAAGCAAACGCCTCCAACCTTCCTTTTTCTTTTCTCCTCTTTTTTTTCCTGGAAACCATAAAAACTCACACAAAAAAGGCCATGTTGTGGTGTGGATGGGAGGTTGTGGAGAGAGCGAGAGAGGAGGGGAAGAAACTATAGAAATTTGACATCATTTCGCGTCATTACAGGAGATGCCAAGTTCCCTCTTGCAGAAATACCGTCGGCGGAGGGAGGGAGGGAAGGGGGTTAGCAACATTGCCGCAGATCCCCGCCGTCGCCGCTGGACTGGACCCAACAAGACCCCGTAAACTTTCGCTCGCTCGGCGTATTATCGCTCAGGCTAGACTCGCCGTTCTTATACCCCGGCGACTCATTACCAAGGCAGCACATCTCTCCCAGGGCCAGCTGACGATGACGGCACTGATCGAAGTCACTAAGGATATATATATATATATATATATATATATATATATATATATATATATATATATATATATATATATATATATATATATATGTTCTGCCTCTCCTTCCACCATCCTCTCTCCCTCCTTCCTCCTCGTTCTCCAGCAGGAGCCCTCGGGAGGCGCAACACGGGGAAGATCGGGTCCGCAGATAATGCACTGAACTTGAAATATCCTGAAAGGCCGGTGTAAAAAGGAGCCCTGTGTGTTGGGGTCCCGGGAGCCTCCGTGTATTCTGTGATATAGTACACCCTCGGGCGGTACCAGAAATGCTGTAATCTTGCTTTCCACTATCTTTTCATCCATTTTTATTCAAGCCCGGGCCCTTTCAACCCTTTTGCCGACTGCCCCGAACGCCCAACAAAAGAATTCTTTATCGTCGTGTCATTTTGGATTTTTGGGGTGGTAGTGAGAGTCGGTGGAAGGAGATCCTGGCCGATAGCGAGGGTTCTGAGAGACGGAGATGGATGCTCCCCTAGCACGTACAAATATGGCAGTCATTGGGACTGAATATCCCAGAGACGTGAGGATACACACGGCCTTCCCTCCTAGGACCTTGGTGGAACGTAAAAAGAAAAGCGCTCCGGTGAATGTCTTTCGCCCCACTAATCCCCCTGTCGTAAAACAATGAGTCGTATCCCCCAGTGATTTAGTCTGTCTGGACGACCTGTAGCACACAATAATCATATTCACACACCCGAGACTACTGATTACACTCAGCGTGTGTAGATATAATCCACCTTCAACCACACCACCAAACACAAAAACAAACAAAAAATATCGATCGTTCTAACCAGTTTCCTGAGGAACAGATCCCACCAAACGTTTATTTACCAACATAAAACTAATCTCTCTCTTTTTTTTTCTTTTTTTCTATTTCTTTTTACATGTCTAGGGAGGGTAGGGTTGAAGGGTAGGGCTAGGCATTGGGAAGGGGGTGGATGTGTGGGGTTGACCTGGTGGGTACGGGGCAAGGGGGCTGGACTAGGGAGAGGTAGGGAGGGGCCTGCGTCCAAGAGAATCAATAGAGACTTCTAAAAACTGTCTTTGGGGACGACCACTTGGGATTCATAGCCGAGTTCTGAGGCTGTCGAGGAGTTTGTAAAGGACCGCCACTCTAGTTCTCGTTATGCTGCCGCCCGCCGCCCCGACCACCAGGCCACCACCGCCGCCTCCGCCGCTGTCGCTGTCCTCACCGCCCACCAGTGGCAGGGCTCAGGCAGGTTCACTGGAGCACTCTACATTTTCTGGTATTGTAGACAAGATGCTTTTGGCCTCTCGCACAGTGTGTATGTCCTCCCTCGCACAGTGTGTGTGTCCTCCCTCGCACAGCTTGTGGGCGTCTCGTATGCAACACATGACTGAGTCTCGTACATTCCGTAGTACTCTCGGGTCCCGGTGCAATATGCATGAGCTTAGCGTATAACTTTTACGACACCCCTGCGACGATTGTGAGCTTCGTACAATACCAGTAACTAATACACAGTATCTTTTTTCTTACAATATCTGGATGGTTGCATGGAACACTGCTAAGCTTAGATACAAAGCCAAGCATAACGTTACAGACCACTGGGTCCTTTCGTCGCTGGTTGTGGTGGCAGACGAACACACAAAACACAGAGCTTAGTGAGGAGGGAGTACAACAGCAGACTGCTTAAGGAGATATACCCGTTAAACAGTCTTTTCTTTACATATGGAGGCGCAGATAACTTAAGCCATGAACTAGAAGCGCAGTATTTGCATCACTTTATGTCTAGGAATCATCACCATGCATAGGACTCTTGTGTATTGCCCAGGCATAATGCATAGGCTCCGTCCGTCACTCGTTCCCAAGCCATACTCGTCGTCCATGTTGCTGCACTGCATAAACTCAACCCACTTCACATACACGTCTTCCTGGAACATCATAAGAAAGAAATCTCTGCATCCGGTACCTGTATCAGAGCTGTGGTCACACGATGGATAAGAATTTACTAAAAAAAAAAAAAAAGCAACGGGTTCTCTAAGACTTTGAGATCATGAGTTCAAATTAAATACGATAAGATGATGTATCTTGCACCTTATGACTCCATTAACCCCATACGGCTAAATCAGGAGGTAAGTGACGAAAGATCACTGGTTAATGGTTCTTACAGAACGAGTTATTATAACACAACACAACACCGTGGTTCTCTAATGAGCAGGAAGAACACTATGGGATAAGGGTCACTCTCCTCTGCTCCCTGCATCCGTCTGCCGTGCCTGATCCGTCTGTCCCTCGTCACAGTCAACAAACTATTCACAGCAGCACAACAGAAGCAGCTGCTCAAAGATACCAATTATAATCTCAGTCTTTCTCACGGTGGTAGTGTTTTAGGCAACGAACGGTCTGTGTGTCCGTCACTCTAAATGTGGCGGTTGTAAGAACGTGTTTTGACATTGAGATCCCTCCCCCAAAACATAAACAAGATTATTTTCATTAGAAGATATGGTTGGCATATGATAAATGAAGATCGTATAGCAAGGGTTCTAAACGTCATGTGATTGCGTTTAGTCATACGGTTGGCAGCGCACAAGCTGGCCAGTTAGGCCAGTCATCGCTGGAACTGTCATACACCACTGGGAATCATGGAGGTACTATGCGTATCCTCAATAGGTAAGATGGATTTTCTGGCTATACGACCGCTCGTGTACACCTGTCATCTATCCCTCCCCACACAAACCAGAGAGTTTACAGCAGCTAAACAGCAGCAGTGGATGTCATTATCAGTGCCTCCTGTCTGGCTGTCTTACAGTAAACCCCGCCCCCACACATGCAACAGGCTGTTTACAACGGCACAAACAGTAGCTGGCTTCATTGTTGTTCACCTGCACAGGCAAGACAAGCGCGCACCTCCCACCCACCATCACAGACCTGAGGTTAAGTACGTCTCGGATGGAAATGAAGCAGCAGTTTGAACGGGTTCATCGAAGGATTCCTTGTTGGCTATTCACTGACTCCGTCCGAACAAGCATACAACTCTGCTCTGTCTTCCTCTGAGCAGCAGCATGAAAAAGCAGACAACAAAAGTGTAGATATTCAAGCACTCATAGATTAAGCATGAACATCGACTTTGTATATATATATATATATATATATATATATATATATATATATAGATATAGATATAGATATATATATATATATATATTACAAAAGGAAAAATTGCTGTCTCCATTTTCGTATCGTATATTTAACGTGATAACCAAACCTTCGACGATACGAGACTTTGCATTACGATGTTTACCGTATGAGTCTGGCATCCTTGTGATGTATGAAACACGGTCTGTGTGTGTGCGTGTGTGTGTGTGTGTGTGTGTTTAAGCACCTCCGGCGTCAGATTTCCACAATTACAGTGACAAAAACTGGAGCGTGGTGACAGGTGAGGCAAGGTGGTTCTGTTCCTCCTGCTGCTGCTGCTGCTGCTGCTGCCTGGTCCTCTATTACGCTGAGGTTAATTACATTAGTCAACCCTTAACCTCTTGAGCATGACGGTAAGATCCTTGAACGCGTCAGTACGTACCTTTGGCAAGACGTGTACGACCCTTAGACACTACGATCAGACCTCTGGTCATGATAGCAGAGTCGATCATGCTGTCGTACTGAGGATCGTACGTCGCGCTAAAGATCTTGATACACCGTCTTTGACTCACGATATTCTTTCAACGCGTGGTGCCAGTTACTCATCATTACCCTTATCCTAGGCTTCGAATACCAATCATTGTGTCATAAGACACTCTTGAATCCTATCATGTACCATCCTGTTCGCTGTTAATCGTATCTCGATATGGTTTCCAGTCATTATCGTATTAAACCAGAATATTATATGAATGCAAACAACGTGTAAGGTCCGCAGTAGGGGGATGGGAGGGTTGGGGGGCAGAAGTATTGGAAGGTTATATGTAGGTTTAAGAACAGTAGACAGGTGGGTAGAGGACCTATATGGACTATTGAGTCAAGGAGAGTCTGGCGGGGGGGGGGAGCGTGATGGATAGATGAATGGGAGTGTGATGAAGTGGATGGGTCTGTGTGTGTGAACTGGGAGGTTACCTAGTCCAATTACTCATCATCGTCCGGGTCGTAATCCATTGTTCCTGCGTCAGGTGTCCCGCCGCATCCCAGCGACACGCTGCCTGCCTGCCAAGATCGCTCCCTCCCGCCCACTCCATCCCTGATTCTCAATCCCCACCCTACCCCACCTCATCGCCTCACATACTCAGTCTTTCTCCACCTTATTCCACACTCACTCCTCTTCTCTCTCTCTCTCTCTCTCTCTCTCTCTCTCTCTCTCTCTCTCTCTCTCTGAATTTAAGTTTTTTCCTATAGCTAATTACCTTTTCCCGGTTTAGTGAGGTGGCTCTCCGAGCAAATGAGCTGTGGCCTCCTTTGTAAGCATCCGGTCTCTTAAATGTCACATTTATTGTGGTGAAATCAGAACCCACCATCCACTGCCGAGCCCCACAAACTATTCCGTTGCTTCACACGCCCTGGTTCCGCAAGCTGGCGGCACCGTCCCCTATGTACCACACGCCTCCAACTAGTTCTGTCCAATGCTCACGTTTCTACCTCCTGAATTTTCAGTCCCTGATAACCCAAGGCCTCTTTCACGTCATTCCTCTGTCTCCTTCTTGACATATCCTTTTCCCCTGCTCCTACCATTTGCGAAACGTAAATCTTCTTTATCAGTCTTTCTTCACTCATCCTCTCCATTTGCCCGAAACATTTCAACACACCCTGGTCACCACTGTTTTTCATGAGTGTCTTTACTATCACATCTTTAACAATGTCATTTATTAAATATATCGTCTTCAAATATTTCTTTTCCAGCATATCCAGCCTCTTCCTTTCTTTTGTATAAAAGAACCAATAGTTACATCCGTACAACACTGTCTGCACTACTATACCTTCAGACATAACCATCTTTGCTCTGTTAAACACTTAGATCGTACACACTGACAGTCACCTACTATCCTGTAGCGGTTTCCTCTCATTCTAACCCATACTAGTCTTTAACTCACAGCCTCGCATTCTTTAACACAATTCCACATCGAATTTCTCACCAAGAGATCTACTTTGATCCACTACTGATAGGATAAGACGTGGGAAATATGTTAATGAACGATTACTGCAATGGAACGGCCAGAGAGGAAGCTCTGCATCAGAGAACAAAGAGAAGCAAAAAAACAAAGGAAGGAAGGAAGTTTGAATTATGCCACACCCTGTTAGATGCTTTGGAGATGTCGAAACCTTTGAGAAAAGTTTCACCAATATCCCTGAGGGAGGAGGACCAGAGGTGAGTCACATAGGAAACTTGTTTGCAAAGAACAGCCGTATTTGGACTACCTAGGTACTGCCCCTTTTTGGCGGGCCTCTTACTAAGTTTACTGGCGCGTTCTGGTCAAATAACGCAGCTTGTGTGAAGCTGGCTCGTACCTCTGCGTGAGTGCTTTCTGTGGCAGTCCGTTGTCTCTTATCTGAGTATAAAGAAAGGCATACAATACGTGTAAAAAGTTCTCATAATTACGAACGATCACGTCAGAGGAAAGTTGTGATACAATTGATATCTCTCAATCATTAGCGAGACGTTAAGCCAGAGTGGTAACCCTAAACCTTGGGTTGATGTCAAAGACCGATATTTCCTTATAGAATATGCCATCACAGGGTTCTCTGTTTTCACTAGTGGCATAGGTAAGCAATGTAACCACTGCCATCTTGCTTTATAGTCGATGTTAATTCCGTACTGGAAAAATTGCAGTGGCTGTTCATCATGTAGATTCCACTTTTGTGAGAATTAAAGATAATTTTCATAGGAAATAGCTGTAAGATTAATTTACCGGACTCTCCCCCAGCACAGACACCGGGGATAACTGAAAGACTTTATGACCACTCGGCAAAAACCTGTAATGAACACGATTCGATTATACTGGGAGATTTTAACATACCAGAATCGCGACGTAAATATATAAACTTAATTCTGGCTGCAGAAGGATTTCGTCTGTACTGTGGTGGACTGAAGAAGGATCTGGTACGAGTCATCACCGACAATGAACTGATTCATGTCGATTTCTTTACCAATAGCTTTTATTATTGTTTGCTTCAGTACGACTATCGTAAAGAAAAAAAAATTACCAAACCTCAGAAGTGAATATCTTAACAAAGTCCTTGATAAGTTGGGAGGACATAGTTAAATGGAGATAGTGTGGCCTTAGCTTGCTTGATTAAAGGTTCACATTAGTATATCCACAACAAAGGAATGAACGTGTACACCACTGTGTAACAGACGGTCATTTTCTTTATTCGGAAAATGATGGAACACTGAAGTAACGAGAAGCTTTTTATTAGTAAAACCGGCTCACAAAAAAAAAGGACAGTGAAAGTCATTGCTAGAATGAGAAATTGTAAGATATACAACTGGGTAGAGCAAAAAAAGTCAACGTCTACCTAATCGTCTACTGCTGAAAATGACGGGATTAAACCCAGTAGGATATCATAGTTATGACAGAAACGGGAATCATCATTACACTGTATGTTGGTTCTTTACTTGAAACAGTGATTTGGTTCATGACGGCGAGGGAGTGGCAGATAATTAAATGCATTTTTTCCCTCCATATTTACTCCTGAAGAAGCAGTTATACTCCCAGCTGCAGTGGTCTCATCAAGTGATGATAACATTTTGACGTACACGATCAAGATATGCTGTCAGCAGTATTGACGTACACGATCAACATATGCTGTCAGTATTGATGTATACGATCAAGATATGCTGTCACCATGGAAGAGAATGACAGTAGATAGATCACAAGGTGTCCTGCTGCACTTTATAGGAGAACAATGGAAGAGGTACAATTTAAAGAGCAGCTGTAGCTGACAAAGAAGGTTCCTCAGGTTTAGAAGTGTGCCAGTGCTACATACACCAGTAGTCGTAAGATGTTCAGTGTTTTTACACGCTGCTGCAACGCATAAATCTCTCTTCTTCCCAGCAGGTTTGGCCGAAGTCCCGGGGACAGCAGTACCCTACTCACAGTCTGGTTTAGACAATATCTCAAGCCGTCTACCTCATCCTTTTGCATGGATGAGGAGGCATGTAGTAGTCATGGCAACAGAGTAACTCACTAACCAACTGTTCCCTTCCTCCTCTCCCTCTCTTCTTTCTTCAGTGCATTTCTCCACGATCTGGCAGGAGATCACACATTTTATTTCCAACGAGGTTGGTGGAATTAACCTCTGAATTATAGGTCCTCCAGTGGGCTGAGCAGCAGAGTTTGTCTTGTTCCTCATTTCCTTCTCCTCCAGCGGGAGGAGATGCCATATATGTAAAACTGTGATCGCTAATGTTCAATACCTCATTTCAGATATCTTCTTTCAGTTCTCCTGCGTTTATTACTGGGCATCAAATACCAGCTCAGGATTCTCAGGGTGCTTGGAGGTAATGGCTTAAAGGGCACTTTGAGAACCTGATACAATTATAGATCTCGATTTCATCTACTTTTACGAAGGAAATAAGATGGCAACCAAACTTAGCTCAGTCTGCACTTTCATATTTCTCAAGCATCCTGTTTGGCAGTCTGCTTCCAGGTAGCTGTCACCACAGAAATTATTGCCCAATTAACTTGACGTCCATAGTTGGCAAACTCATGGAAACGATCATTTGACAGAACTGTATATCATTTCGAGGTTCGTTGTTAGATTAATGATCTGCAACATGTTTTAGACGCAGACGTTCGTGTCTGACAAAGTTGCTTGATTTTTTTTTACGGTATCAGTGATATGTGGAAGAAAGTAAAGCAACTGATTTCATTTACATGTATTTTCAACGAGGATTTTTTAAGTCCAGCATTAAAGATTACCAGCAAAAGTTGTCACATTGTGTTGTGCTTCATAGGCTGGGAATGGGTTAACTGGCAGTAAACAAAGAGTAACGATTAATGATCAATGCTCAGAATGGTCGGACGTAACAAGTGGTGTGCTGCGGGGATTAGACTTGAGACCAGGTCTCTCCCGCTACTGTATATTAATAACTCAGGAATAAAGACTGCAACAGTATTTGAACGTTAACAGCTGCAATCTGACTTAAAGAGATTGATAGACTGGGCTAACGATTGGCTAATGAATAGTGATATCGATAAGTGCAAAGCTTAACACATCGGCAGTCAAGAGGAAAAACAAATTAATGTAAGACTCCGTTGATTTACATCAAGTAAATGAAGAAAATGATGGCAGGAATGTACAGCCGAGTCAGCAGTGAGTATTGGTAGGTCATTCGAATTAAGGCCCTGAGAAAACCATCCTCACTCTCTCTCTCTCTCTCTACAGTTCACTGGTGCGTTCCCACCTGGAGTATTGTGAGGTTAAGTCTCGTCAGCTTACAGGTAAAAGAAAAAGACTGAGAACAGTGAGAGTACAGACAGCGTCGTCAGTTTGGAGATTCATTACAAGATATCTTACCCTGCCTTAGGAGGGACTGCTATCCTCAGGCCCTACCAGTAACAGGTCTGGGACAGCAAGGCTCCTGACGCTGCACCGAGCACCACATTCATCACAATACATTCTTAGGGACGCGAGGCGCTCGAGGAACCACCTCCTCCTGAAGGTGATGAGCAAGAATTCACTGTTGACTTTTATCTCCGGAGATTAACACTGTTCGTCTCAGAGGATAATATAATTCTTAATGCTTCTCTCTCACGCCGGTGGTGGTGGAGAGCTGCGGAGGGCATGTAAACTGCTAATCTGTTTCTGTCTGAGAGCTTGGTATATAGATCTTGAGTGTTTCAGGGTCGTCAACTCTCACGTTCGGGGAATCTCAGGTGGTGTTTATGAGAGGAAAGTTTTTGAATATCATTTAAGTGTACGTCTAACATCTGATTTTGTTCCAGTTATATAGCGACTCTTGGTAAGAAGAGTATGAAGAGGTTAATGACCATAGACCCACAATACGGGTGTATGAAAGGTAATATTCATCGCATTTACTGTAGTACCTTCATTCAGTGAACATTGAAGGCTTTTAACGCAAAATATATTCATGTAATTCTTTTCTCTCTCTCTCTTAACCTGCTATGTTTGTTCCTCTTTTCCAGTAGTAAATCCTGGTCAGCTGAAGAAGTCTTTACCCTGGAGAGTCTCGCTCCACTAACGTGATGGTCAACAGCGGACTCTTGGCCTCAGACAGACCCGATGCTGCTGCACTCTCACCACCTCCTGACGTCGTCTCTGTCTGCAAGGTAACCCTGGGTGTATAAGCGAATGAAGACTGAGATATACTTGTGCCTGAGTTTTCATTGGCTATTTGGATATGTGTATAGTTCGTACCTCTAGCTCGACTCAGTATGATTATGGTTAATGAACAATGGTCTTTGTCCTCAATCATCGCCTCCGCCACATCACTTTACCCACGTTGATCACCGCTGGTTTGCATTGCTCTCACGTATATATGCGTACGTCAGGGAGAAGCCTCTATTTTCTACCGATTTCCAGGAGCATTTCCACCAATACGTCACCGTCCTGCCTCACTTCGCTGACTCCCCTGACCATCCCTTGCGCCATGGCAGGCTATATGACCATTAATCCCAACTGGCCTGGCGCAGCTCGCTGGCGGGGACCCTCTCTTCAGGAGACGGGCAAAGCATACGACGGTAGTGGAGGCCCTGACGACCCATCAAAACACCGAAGTCTGAAGTCAGCAGGACAAGGTATTCCAGACCCTCACGAAGACACGCCTACGGCGGCGATGCGACGCTAGGAGGGAGGGAAGGAAGGAGGGAGGGAGGGCCGGCCGGGAGCCTCGGTGTGCATACATTCCTGACGTAATCGAAGCCGCGGAGTGGTGGCCCGCCTGAAGTACGGCAAACATTGGCGGTGATTAGACCAAATAAGGGGCCCGCAGCACACCCAGCCTGCAGGGTCGCTAAGTGTGCAAGCAAGCGCCCTCACCTGCCCGCACCCTCAGGGGCAGCGCCCCGGGCTCGTTACTTCACAGGGCGTACATTTACTGCCCTCAGGAGTAAGACCTACAGAACGTTGCTCCACACGGTGTGGACTAACCATCCTCAGAGCCAACACTTTGGCCTTTTTAACTTCCAGGGTCATAGTGACCACCGTGAGGAAGAGGGTCTTGTGCCTATTACTTCCAAAGGTGTAGGCTTTATATATATATATATATATATATATATATATATATATATATATATATATATATATATATATATATATATATATATATATATCCTCACATGATGCAAAATTTCAGTATCTCTCAGAGGGACAGTTACACGTGGGATTCGTGTGTCAGAAGCACTCATGAGAGAGTTACCAAGTGTGACCCCTCGCTCGCCTGGTGCGGGTCACCCCGTCACGCCATCATGTGGATCAAACAGACACTGGCCGGGTTATGTAAGAGGTGTGTGTGTGTGTGTGTGTGTGTGTGTGTGTACTTCCCAATCACATGATGTATGGCTAGCCCTTCAGAGAGGACACGAGGCTCCTTAACTAGCCGTCACATCACAGGTTTCCAGAAGCAGATTAAGAAACGTGTCACTGACGAGTTCACGTAACAGGTGTGTTACACAGCAGCTGACGTTACACAGGTGTGTTGTGGTTACGCAGGTATGTTACTGTATATATTCTCTATATGGTAAAGTCTATTTTCTTTCTTTTTTCCTGGTTATTGTTTTATTTTCAACATGGTGAGGACTGCTGTGGGACAGTAAGGAATATGTAGCCTTCATTAAACAAGTCTTCCGGCTTTGTTATCATTATTCTTCGCATTGAAGAAATTACACACACACACACACACACACACACACACACACACACACACACACACACACACACACACACACACACACACACACACACACACGAAAGTCCGACGCTTAACATTACTGGAGAACAAACAAGTTCTCTGATTAGTCGAGGTATTTTTTGCTGATAATCTTGAGCCATCTCGATCGCCTCTCGACACCGTCTTCAGTACGTCGGGCCTGCATTGCACACCCGTCAACTGTGTTTGCCAGCCACCGTCCCACATCCCCCCCCCCCAACCTTCCCCATCTCTCGACTACCAACTGCAAAGTCCTGCAACTCCTGGCCTGAACGAGCGTTCATAAAATCATTATCTCCTACTCCTTAAAAACGACATCCGGAGTCGTATAAGCATCTGGGTGGCGTACACACACACACACACACCACACACTAAGGTGTAACCGATTTTCTAACGTGTAAGTCAAATTCCTGTTCTTAAAATGACATTCTAAGGTGTGAGGGACATTCTAACCTGTCCACAGCATACTAACGCGTGAACCATGCATTGCAACTGGTAACCAACATCTTAATGTGTACACAACATTCCAACGCGTTAATGACATTTTAAGGAGAAAACAACATTTCACACGTAAGCAACATTCAATACCACAAACAAAAAGGTTTAAGAAAAAAAGGCAACCGAACTTAAACGAGATTAGTTAAACGCGTGAGGGAAATATTCATCAAGGATCCTATTAAACGACCTTTTAAAGGTCTCCATAACGAGGGGAGGGGGTTGTCGTGCATTCCTCCCTTATGGGTCGTACAGTCGTGGTCAAGAGTCGTGTGTCGTACTTAAAGGCTTCTGAGTGAGCTTGAGTTCTGTACTTAGTAATTAGATCATACAAAGCTGATCATCTCTATACTGCATGTCGTCGTGTTAGTTATTGTTCATCTAGACTACAATATACAGTAGCGCTTAACACTTCATCTTGAACAGTAAAGTTCACCAAGTTGAGGACACACCAGAAAGCCGTCTCTCGTCTCGTCTCTGTCCAGAAAATCGTGGAACACCTTCAACGAGTTTTTCATTCGTACGTCTTACAGATATCAACTTCTCTCCTTCAAAACTTTTCTCTTTTTTTTACAATGAATGATAACCTAACCTCAGGAAGACATAAATCGACAATGATTAATGGGTTTTAAAACGTGGATTAATGGGTTACGAGGCGTGGATGGGAGCCGTGGGGGGTTGGGTGTGGTGGTCTCTCTCCCCCGTCAAGGGGAGACCAGCGACAAGAATCCAATGTTAACTGGTTGCCCGCTGACATCCGGGATTCCAAACTGGACAGGAGGAAAGAGAGGACAGTGAGCTGCTGCCTGCCCCACTCACTTGCCGAACATGCGTTATTGCCACAAGAATTTACGAGCAAATGCGTATATTTTTCTATCATAAAGGCTAGCCATTACCTTAAGTGTTGAACGTTAGCGGACATCAATATTCAACGAACCTAAGTGCATTTAACCAAATCTGGTCATCGCATTAGTTAAACCTCCAGAACTCGGGAAATGTAAATAAGGTGAGGGTATAACGACTCAACGAGGGGTTAGGCCAGACACAGATGCCACAGTAGGCACCGTTCAACTTTACGATGGGTTGAACTTGCCATTGATTTAAGGTCATTCGTGAAAACAACCGACCATATGTATACATCAAATAACGAGACCCTTAAACCAAGAGTGACGCTGGAATTGATGATACAGTTGTGTCATTAAATTGATTATCAAACTATAAACATTGACAACTTCAATTGGCCATTTTAAGCAGACGCAAGTACCATCCTCTCGGGCGTTGCCATGCGTCGCTGGTTGAATTACGTCGCTCTTTTATCATATACACAGTAGCATTAGTAAACAGTGCATGATCACGGAGGGAGCGACATTCTCACTCATGAACTCATCCTTCGCACACATGAATGACATTACCGCCTCGGAGCGTGAGCCATTCTATTAAACAGTTCAGACAGTTTGCTTCACTATTTGATGTTTGTCCTCGGGTCATCCATGACAATATGATCGTCTATAGGACGATGATTACAAGTGTGTGAAGGTATGTATGGTTCACACGCTGGCAAAGTCGATATGTTGGACATGATACAGCCGCCACGGGGACGTGATCTCGCCTCGTACGTCGCGAACATAAGTCGGCCGTGTATCTCACCGATGATCATACCCAAACCACTTACAAAGATGGAGTTTACAGGTGCGTGCGGCGTTAAAAGCATTGTCTTCACGATGATGCCGGGAGGTGCGACACATCGCCCCCAGGAACGTGCGGAGGCAAGACCACACCACACTCCGTCCTTCCCACAATAATATATTCCTCTCTTTGATAATCATCTCCTCTCTTCTTCTTCCTCCTCCTCCTCCTCATCCTTCTTCTTCTTCTTCTTCTTCTTCTTCTTCTTCTTCTTCCCAACAATTGAATCTTTACGTCATTCTTCATTTTGTTGACTCAGACCTTGGTAGCCATGCAGCGTGGTTCACCAAGACCAAGACACCTTTTTCATTTGTTTTAGATCTTTTAGAGAACTTTAAGGAATACAAGAAAGCGTTTACTCTAGGCCGCTGTTCCTCGCAGCCACTCGAAACACTTTTCATGAACCTATGTAATTCGTAGGATATATATATATATATATATATATATATATATATATATATATATATATATATATATATATATATATATATATATATATATATATATATATATATATATATGTATATATATATATATATATATATATATATATATATATATATATATATATATATATATATATATATATACCTCCGGTTTCTGTGAAATTTTAAACAAAGAAAGTCTCATTCTTAAATGCGCCATATAATTCGTACATAAAACTTGTATTTGCCCACGTTAAGTTATTCTCTAAAGGTCGAAGGTCACCCAAGATGTACAGTTATGATTTTTATGACCCCATTATTCAGCCATACTCAGACTAATGCTCATAATTCTGGCACAAAGATGTACTTCCTCGCATCCCACATAATGCTGATGACAATTTGGTGATCCCACCATATCTGCCCGTCTTTACACGTCAGAAGTTACCAAAAATACATTGATTATTTTGCCACTGGTCGACTTACTCCAGCCATTGGTGCTGAAATTCCACAAACAAGTCCCACACAATGACTAAAGTGCGGAGAAAGATACTTCTTACCTTGCCTAACCCTGTATCTTGCCTCACCCTGTATCTTGCCTCACCCTGTATCTTGCTTCACACTGTATCTTGCCTCACCCTGTATCTTGCCTCACCCTGT
Organism: Panulirus ornatus; assembly: GCF_036320965.1. Taxonomy (NCBI): domain Eukaryota; kingdom Metazoa; phylum Arthropoda; class Malacostraca; order Decapoda; family Palinuridae; genus Panulirus; species Panulirus ornatus. The sequence continues at coordinate 2,786,873 of NC_092265.1, forward strand.
ATCTTGCCTCACCCTGAGTCTAGCCATGACGCGGGATCCCAGACCACCTCGCTTGGGTCTGCGTTGTCTGTGTATCTATGTAACTCTGTGCAGTGTTCTTCCTATGATTCCCACACACTCAGTAACTGATGCATTCTCAACCTAATCTTAATGAGGCTCGCCACAAGACATATAAGGGAGATACCTGGCAAATATTGGCCTTTCAGAATTGTTTAGGAATATTTCGGGCTTTCGAATCTAATACAGCCATCTACCATCTACCTATAAATATATGTACAAAATTTTAACTCTGAATACTCTGATGTTAGAGCATCATTTATGTTGAGTATATATTTCTAAGTCACAACGTTCATCACACGTTTTAAGACTCTGATATCAGTAGAGAGCTCTGTATCCAGCAACTGTTAGTACAGAAGATAATGAACAGATAAGTCAAAGTTCAGGTTCCCAGAACCATTTGCATAATTATACGAGGGGAAACGGCTGAGAAGCCAGATCCACATCTTCAGTACATGGGATGGGAACCTTAGCGTTGAGTCCCCGTTGCCGTTAACCGTCTGTTTTGCAAGGAACCACACACACAAAAACTGCCTTCTTTTGGCTTAATCTTTAGGATGCCTGAGAGAGAGAGGCTCTCCTCCCCACTCCATAACCTCCCCGTCTTGATAATTAAACCATCCTTATCTGTAAAACTCCCCATCTCTTTTAACCTTCCCTCGCCCCGTGAACCGTCTCCTCCCCGCGACTTTCCCCGGCCGGTAAACTCCCCACTCCGCTGATAACGGCAGATTCTGTGAAAAAAGTAATTCGTGACTCCTGCCCACACCCCGTAAACCGTCTTGGCTGTCAGCCTCCCGCCGCTCCCTGTTCCTCCCCAGCCGCACGATCCACTGCAGCCCCGTCAGGATCTCAACCTCAGAGGTGCTCCTCCCTCAGTGTGTTTACTCCACCGTATGGACCCTTCACTGCTCCCCGACCATGCAAACCTCTCTCATTCTATTAAACTCACGTGCCCCGTCAACCTCCCCTGCCTCACCCGCCCCGATATCCTCCCCAGGCCCAGTAACCTTCCCGGCAGCCTCTCTCTCCCTGAAGACCTCCTCGCCCCGATAGTTTCCTCCGCTCCAGCAGCCTCGCCCCGCATAGTCAACTTTCCTCACCCCGTAAATCTCCTTTGCCCAGGGAGCTTTTCCTGCACCATAAACATCCCTTACCTCCCCCTGAATCACCCTAGCTTCGTGAAGCTCCCCCTATACCTTCAGCCTCAATGTCCCCTTAACCTCCCCTAGCTCCCCTTAATCCTCCCCCGCCTCGTGAACTTCCCCTAGCTCCCCTTAATCCTCCCCCGCCTCGTGAACTCCCCCTACCTCCCCTTAATCCTCCCCCGCCTCGTGAACATCTCCTACCACCTCCCAAACTGTATATCTCTGCCTCACAGTCTCTTGCTAATCCTCATTAATTACATTATCTACAGTTCCCTCGTATTTTCACGTCTATCTTAATGGTTATCTTTTAATAGGTAGAACAATTAGCTCCCGCCCGTTGATTAGACCATTGCGGGTTGGGGCGGGGCTGGTCAGGGGTATGCGCACGGTATACTCTGGTATACTAATGCACACCTGAAGGTTAGAGAGCAAATATGGCGCTGGGGGAGATATACTGAGAGAAACACATTTGACTGTAAGCGTCTGCATTCAGCGGAGTATTGGTAAAGCAGGTTCTGGGAACGTACTAAACCGGACGTTTTGTGGGTATGTTAATGTGTTCCTCTCCCTGATTGTAGCAGCTTCAAGTTCAGCGAACGCAAGGACCCACAGGAAGGAATTTAGGTATTCCACTGTAAACTTGCGTCAGCAGTACAATGTACCGTCGAGGGAACCAACGAGTCGAGATTCTTGGAATGTGTTGGGAAAAGTGGGATTAACAAAGGATGTATGCACTGGAGACGCTTGAAGTAGACCCAGTTGAATGAAAGATTAATCTGGCTTTGAAAAATGAAGTATGCTTTCGCCTGGCATGTTTAGATTAGCTCATCTGTTGACATTTACAGCAGTAATTGGCTTCTATCTTCCTTTTTTATATTTTCCTATCTGTCTTTTTTTTTTCCATAGCCTTTCTTTATCTCATTTGAGTCTTGGCTTACTTGAGGATTTTTGACCGTGATAGGAGCCTTGGGTTTGATAAGATATACTGCCGGAGGTACTGAGGAACAGATACATTACTCGTCTTTTTTGCCTTCATTTACAGGCAACGTACACCTCCGGCTTTGCACCCGCGGAACAGTTCATTCAGACATAAACAAAAGACATGCGCAGTTTAGATTCTAATACTTTTTTCTACTGATAATGGTATTCAATCTCTAACTTTATACTATATGGTCCGTGTACAGTTCCTCTCCTATGAAAATTCGGAACTGAAATACCGATATAGACAACTTATGAAACAGAGTGTCGGATATTGTCCTGCACTGTACTATACAGTTGCCTAGATGATGTTATTTGAGGAACCACTGGCCTATATAGTGGCCTAGATCATGTGACTCAAGGAAAACGATGACCGTCGTAGGTGTTATGATAAAACTTGAGGCATCTATTCACACACACAAATTTCAGGCTCCGTTCTAAATACTTATAACCCACCCACAACGACCAGGAGTGGTATTTATCCTATGTACAGCGGGATTCAGGACATGGGTGCGATTATATTGTCCTCCACTGTCAAACAGTCGAGGAAAAATATGTAACTTAATAATGATGCTCTGATAAACAGATCTCATGAGAAGGCTTCTACATACTCAGGCAAACAGGTTTCCAAATTGTCTTTGTGTTTACCCAATGATTTCTGTGTAACTTCTTTAACAAGAGGCTTAGAGTGAAAGGAGGAAGGACAGGTCAAGTGACAAGAGGACAAAATCAACATGACGCTTTGGACTATGTAAATAACCCTTTGTGCAGGACAGCACGAGCCTTGAGCTTGACGGAATGACCCATGAGAACAACGTTACGACCCTTACGAATGATGACTTGGCTTTTGATTTCTGACCTTTCCGGGTCAGGTTAAAAGGTCACCCAGTCATACCCAAGGATTGGCGATCGAGGGGTTATGACCGATTCCAAACATAGAGTATTGAACGCAGTTTTACAGACGGTGTGCCAGGTTAATAGATGAGGCAACATAATGCTAGACTGTAGGATGTCACTACAAGCACACATGCGTTGATCTCCGGATACAAGATCACGTACCTGTAGATCATAAGGTCAGGAATGGTTCAGGAGAGGGGAATTATGACACGATGTGAGTATGAAGGTGTGAGAATGAAAAAAGAGCTGCGATGGTTATCATTAGGAATATATGAAGGCCCTGAGCCCAAGGATTATGATACAGCTTTACGTGATCATTACATAACTATCCACAGCGTTTGACTGTACCTACGGAGAAATACAAGTAGGAGCTGACTACATAGAGTCACAGGTGTACAGACAGATATAGATGATGGGCAATGTGAACTACAGCGGATTCTGTAAGATTCCTGGGCGTTGGAAAAAGAAAAAAAGATGATAGGTTTAACTAGAAACAAGAGTATAATACAATTAAAGCAGATTTGGCCCGGGAATATTATAGGAACCTATTAAATGAAATTACTGCTTTTAAGGAGGTTCGGGTGGGGAAAATTATAAGAGCCGGGAGTCGGATGCTGGAAATTACAGAACCTGTGCTGGCTGGAATATGAAGAAAGGAGAAGAAAAAAAAATGCAGGATCTTGAACCAGATCAGATACGAATCACTGCAAGACTCGGGTGAGTTGAGATAAAGATAAGAGATAAAAAACAGGATCTGAGCTGATGTGGGTAAGGGTGGAGGAGAGAATCGAGTTGCCTAAGGCATTGTAAACACGAGCGAGAGGAGACGCCGCCGACGACGAAGTGTGGTGGTGGCGGCAGAAGGAGGGAAGAGGTTCACTCAACTCTCTCATGCTTGTCTGCTGAACGACTCGTACACGTAGTCACACTTACGTGCGAGATGATTAGAGAATGAAAATGGAAAGAGAAGTGACTGATGTCCCGTCGGTACAGTATGGATGAGAGATATGGGCTTTTGACAAAATATAGAAAAGAATGTGAATGTTTTGGGATGAGTTCTGGACCATTGGCCCCTCATCTACCCCACGGCTCACTTCAGCCCTCCCTTGGTTTACTTCGCTGCCATGTCCACCCTAGCGAAAACACTCCACTTCCTCCAAGTTCTATCCATTCAAAGCCACACTCCAAATAACCTGTCTCTCTTCACTACTAAACCTGATAACCTTGGTTTTAGTCACATGAACCCTCAAATTTCTCCTTTGGCATAATCTCCCAAATTCTGACACCTGATTCTGCAGTTTCTCACTCGAATCTGCCATGAGCACCGTGTCATCAGCAAACAACAAATGAATCATATATATATATATATATATATATATATATATATATATATATATATATATATATATATATATATATATATATATATATATATATTTGTAAGTAATTATACCACCTAACGAACCCTTTTATGGAGTTAATGTAGCGTCAAGGATGTGCTTCAATCAGGAGCAAAGAAATGATGGACTCCTTTGGAATGAAATACTCCTGGACGACACTTTCTGCTATTCATTCAATGGTAATTATACAATCTCCCCGAAGGTGACTTTTTCAACCACGGTGTTACCACTCAGACTGGCGGAGTCCGATAACACTTTCATTTTTCACTCCTCCATTTATCCTGTCACCTCTCTCTCTCTCTCTCTCTCTCTCTCTCTCTCTCTCTCTCTCTCTCTCTCTCTCTCTCTCTCTCTCTCTCTCTCTCTCTCACCTTGCCCGCACACCCCCACACCCTCCCTATTTCCTCCTACACCGCCCCTATCGACACACATACCCATTAGGGTCCATGCTCCATCAGGAGACACGTTATCATATCGTCCAGCTATCATATTGTCCCGCCACGGTTCACTAGGCCAGCGGCACATCTACACCGTCGGCGCGGACCGTATCCACAGCAGGCGTATTATCCCGGGGGCCTCACCTGTCTCTCCCTAATGACCTTCATCCCCCGGCAGCACCACCTGCCTGGCCTTCGCTCCATCACCTGTTGACCCCCAGTGCTACATTATTTCGCTCCTCTTGCCTCCCTTGATGCAATCTGGTGAGCCAGGAGGGAGAGGGAGTGATCGAGGGAGTGGTTGGATGGAGGGTAGGGTAGCAAAGGGGGAACGATGGATTGAAGGAGTGAGGGAGGAATAAAAAAGAAAAGAAAGGAAAGGGGTAAGTGAAGACAGAATAATGGAGGGAAATGGTAAATGAGGGTGGGAAATAAGGGTGGATGGAGGGAAGGAGAGAGATAGAATGATGGAGGGAAGGGACGGATGCAGAGATTGGGACCGAGGTCACTTTTTTCCTCTCTCTCTCTCTCTCTCTCTCTCTCTCTCTCTCTCTCTCTCTCTCTCTCTCTCTCTCTCTCTCTCTCTCTCTCTCTCTCTCTCTCTCTCTCTCATGTTCGTAAGGAAAAATGTTTCCAGTCCAATTTGTCGCCATGAAAGTATTTCGGTGGTTGCATTGCCCACACCTGGCCTGGCTGACATTTGTCTGGCGGCAGCATCTGTGCCACATGCTGCCGCCAGCCGGTCCTCACACCGCGGACTTCCCATCATTACTCTAAACTGATACAACGAGTTGCGGACATGGTTTACCTTGTCATCTGAAGTTAGCGACACTTGAAGGAAAATTTTAGAGATGCGTGTGATGATAATCCTGTCATTTTAGTCATAGTGATTATTGCGTGACCTGTTGTCGTAACTCCTATTCGTAAAACGACTGTAGCAACCTGGAGTCCGAAGGTGCGACCCTTAAGCACGACGGTAACGCTACGACTCCTGAGCACGAAGGTACGAACGACCCTTGAGCACGACGGTAACGCTACGACTCCTGAGCACGAAGGTACGAACGACCCTTAAGCACGACGGTAACGCTACGACTCCTGAGCACGAAGGTACGAACGACCCTTGAGCACGACGGTAACGCTACGACTCCTGAGCACGAAGGTACGAACGACCCTTGAGCACGACGGTAACACTCTTGTTTATGGTGGTCTGACTTTTAGACCGGCCATTAGGTGTTGAGTCAAAGATCCAGGCCATCATACCCAAATGTCCTACAGACTGCGTCACTGTAGACGAGCCTGAACATTGTACTCACTCTTGTCTATGAAACAAGCAAAGTGACACATGCACGTCAGGCTACCTCGCTCCTGGCCAGACCTAAACGCAAATTACCAGGAAAAGTCTGCAAAACGAATTTCGCAGAACAAAAAAAAGCACAACAGAAAGCAGAGCAATCATGGGTAAACGAGGCGACGCAGGAGTGTCACACCGAATTACGAGATGGCATGCCTCGTGCAACGATGTGATGATGATTGCGGGCGAGGAGAAGATTTTTCATCAAGTAGATATAGCTTTGTGTGATGAGAGAGAGAGAGAGAGAGAGAGAGAGAGAGAGAGAGAGAGAGAGAGAGAGAGAGAGAGAGAGAGAGAGAGAGAGAGAGAGAGAAGGACCGACCGACTGGCCACCCAGCCAGCTACCCGCCCGAACATATGAGACGACTGTTCAGTGATTTCCCTGTTCCCGAACATCACATCTGGAGTAAACCCAAACATGAGACGTGTGTATGTCATTCCTCACCAGCTTACCATGAGCAGTTCATGTGTAGGTGTTACGTTCACTTCTGCCGAGATCTTTACCTCTGTATCCTCATCAAAGTTGAAGTTTACGATCGAGAATCGGAGAAAAGCAATGAACAACTGCATCACATAGAAGGACAGGACTCATTAAGGACCCACGCACGTCATGCACACACAGTAATCAACATTGATAATAATACATGACCAGCAAAATCACAAAACAACAAAGAAAAACTATTCCGTTGAAGAATAGGTCAGTGATTTAATTAACTTCACGACGTTGTTATATTCTAAAAGAAATATATACATCTAAATAATATCTATTTGATAAAACCTTGAAGTGGTCGAGACGCGAGTTGTAAGATCCAACCCTTGCGTATTTTGTATTCTGGAGCAGTTCATAAGCTCCTCAAATAACCTGTAAAATCGCTCTCAGTCCAGCGAGTGAGCAGCATACCTGATGGTGGTAAAAGATACGACGCATTGGTTGTCTTTGATGACGAGAAATTGTATCAAATGGTTTGTTTTACTTACAAAATGAGAGTTTTTCTACGTATGCCCGGGCAACCACGAAGGACTAAAAGACAATAACCTGCCATATATATATATATATATATATATATATCCCTGGGATAGGGGAGAAAGAATACTGTCCACGTGTATTCCATGTGTCATAGAAGGCGACGACGAGGAGCGGGTGCTTGGGGTGAGGGCTGGAATTACATGACTGCCAATCCTCAAGCACCTCACCATGATCCATACACACATACCTTGATTTTAAACGTGTCTTATATTTACGCAACTGTGGGCAAGCATTTAGGGTGGTATATGTGAACGTTACATTCTCCACATGGAACTGCTGGACAATCTTAGCGTTTACCTACCCTTCCAATGAAAACAATCACTGGTAACGAGCGAGCCACAGCTTAACGCCACTTAGCAGTTTAGCGGCATTGGGTAGATACTGTGCAACAAACTACATCTGTTGTATTTTGTAGATAGTAATTGAATGATTGCACGTAGATGTTGCCCAAGCTGGTCCATTATCCGGCCTCGCTTTGGTAGAAGAGAGTAAATCGTCCTTAAAATTCACGAGAATTATCAATCATTATGAGCCAACGCATGTCTCAACGAGTTGCTTATGGTTATTGCATCAGCAACAGTGGCGGAGTTGCTGCTGCAACCTCCTAGTGTTTGTTCTTAATCGTGCGTATTAAGTTATCGTTGTTCTCAAACCATCGCCGTCACAATCTCAAAGTTAATCAGTATATGGTGATTTACGTCATTTTCAACCTTATCCTAACAACCTTTCTCTCATTTTACTGGCCTCCACCGTCCCCGATATAAATAAACCGGTGCGACATCTTGCGGTTCAATAAGGTACTTTCGTCTCTTACTTCGTTGTTCGGACTTTGATGTTTCGAAGCCACATTTTTGGGTGGGACTCGTAAGCAGGGCAGGACTTTCATCCGCGGATCAGTTTATCCAAACCACCTGTCCGGTATGAATGTAACCGGTGTGTCTGTGTTGATACAGTTGTCTTTAAACCGTTCTAAGGCAGTGTTACCTCAGTGCTACGTTGTGGAAATGGAAACAGTTTACCAACCAGTGAATGTTAAAGACAGTCACTCATATCTCTAAAGTGCTTAAGGAAAAATGCTTGCTGATAGAGACAAATATCTCGGGACACCCATCACGACAAAGAGACAAAGGAATGGTTTGCTGTGGCCCTCACCAGGCAAGCGAATAGGGTCGAAGTGTTAACTGGTACTTCCGGCGAATCTCTGATCGTTTGGTCGTGACAGAAATTAACGCCAGGATTAATCTCATCTGTCAAAGTGATGGCGGATAACGAACCACTTCGGTGATGTCTAGAAAAGTACATAGACTATCCATGTAATACAGTACGTAGATATCGTTTGTTTCATAATGTCTCTCCAATGATGATGAGTGAGCAGTTGTTCCGGGATGGATTTCGCGTACGTTTTCCATGACTCTCCGTCTTAGTTAAGGCGAGGTTGTTTTGGGGCTGATTTTTTGAGTAGCGTCTCATGAGCATGTCTGTGAGATTCTCTGTGAGAAGGGATGTCGTCGTTGGACTGGGTCAGTGGTTTGTGAATGGGGACTGGGTTGGTGTGGTGGGTGTGGCTCATTGTTTAACGTACTCGTACACCAGTTGTCGCTGTGGGTCATCGTGTTGAGGAAGGCGTGCTAGCGCATAGTTAACTCATCAGTGATTAGGTTGCTGATGGTGTTGTTTAGGATTTGGATTTGGTCTTTGCATGTCTAGAGTTCTGAGTGGTCTTCTTTGGATGGATGTGACGTACGGTGAAGATGATACCACAGAAGGCACTTGAAGGATCTGAAGAAGAAGTGCCTCTTGTTCAGTGTAGCTTGGTGGTGGTGGTGCAGGGTTAGGGTGAGTGTCAGCGAATTAGCTGGGAGATGATGAGCAGGTCATCATCTCCCACGAGTGAAGATATGTGTGTGTGAATGTCTGGATAGGATTCATGGTCCGGCACAGCAGCCGGTGAGGGCTCGAGTCTGCTCTCCGTGCTGGACCGGGGAGTGACGGGTCCCTCTGGACCAGGAAGCCTGGCGCAGGGCGAGGTCCCTCGGCTCTTGGCGGTTGCCAGAAGCTTTTCTTCGTTCTGCTGCAGCTGGTTGTCCTCGGTCCGTCGCAGCTGGGCACACCCGCTCCTCAGCCGTCCCTCTCGCAGCGTGGCCGGCCATATAGGTGTTACTGGACTCCACCTACATGAAGTTACTACGACACGCAGGAGGTACGTGGACGTTATTCTTTCTCCCTTATCCCCAGGGACTACTCTTAATCGGTTTAGTATTTTGTTCAGTAGAAATCTAGTCTCGTAGATCGCTCCCCTCCTTACAACGTTTTGGTTCCTCCCTGCATCCTTACCATCACCCGCTTGGTGCCAGTCCCTCACGACGGTGCAGAATCTACCACTGATCACCGCGTCTTGTTACTGCACTGAACTGACACCCTAGACACAGTACCTTACCTCACCTACGATACGATAGGAGGCTTGTGGTGATGTAGGATAGGTAGGCATCCAGTGAGGTAGAGTAAGAGGCATTTAGTGAGATAGGTTATCAGATATGTGGTGAGATAGGATTGGAGGCATCTAGTGAGATAGGAGGCATCTGATGAGATAGGATAGGAGACATTTAGTGAGATAGGATTGGGGGCATCTAGTGAGATCGGAGGCACATGATGAGATAGGATAGGGGGCATTTAGTGAGGCAGGATTGGAGACATCTAGTGATTTAGGATTAGGGCCATGTGGTGGGCACACAGGGACAAACAAAACAAGTTCCTCGACGGTAAATATTCCTATTTGCCCTGTGGTTAAATCCCCATCGCCTACCATCCTGGGACACGGAACAAGAATTACTCGCTCTGCGTAAAGTCTTTGCATCATGTTAGTATGTTAGCTATATATATTAACCCTGAAACTATGTCAGTATATATATATATATATATATATATATATATATATATATATATATATATATATATATATATATATATAATATATATATATATATATATATATATATATATATATATAATTCAAAGAGAGAGCACTTTCTTAGAACACAAGGATTCGAACCGCTACCATATGTTCTGAGCTTGGCACGCTACCGACTAGGATATGAAGATCTACAGTCTAGTTGTTATATATATAATATATATATATATATATATATATATATATATATATATATATATATATATATATATATATATATACACACAAGCAACATGACTCCCGTAAATGTCAATGAAAAACATTTCATATAATGTTAATCATCTTTGTCGTCTTAAGGAAATAATGATAATTATGATAATTCACGTTACACTATTTCAAAAAGTAATTTTCAAGGGATGTTTTTTGGCTGAAAATTTGTTTACTGATACAACACAAGTGCCAAGAAATGCTCATCCTATATAATCCAGGAGATAAACACCAGACATTGTGTATCAATTATCATTATGCTCGCTCATTCTGCAGACAGCTCCATCTAGCGTCGTGCCTTTTCGTTTCCTCTTGATGTAACAGCAAATTTTCTGCCGCCAGGCCAGTCATTAAGCGCTCGTGTTAGCGGTTGTGTTCAGAATAGCAGAATGACTTTAGCAGTATAACCCCAACAAAGATCCTTATCACACACCCCAGACTGCTTTTACAGTGGCAGATAATGTCTATAAAACAGTTAATATCATTTTAACGATTCACCGTTGCACATAAGAACTGACACAACGAGGAGATTAACAGAACTATCGTACTGTTGCGTTATCATCGTCTGCACGTACACCACACGACACATGAGGCGATGGAGATCATAGACTAAATCATCTGGACACACGCGCTCCAGGTAATGTTCCACTCGATTGTTTCAGAAAAGAAAAAGAAAAAAGGTAATTCTATGTCTATTTCGTAATCATAATTGCAGTGCGGCATGTCACACGCACAATCAGTCGTCCAGGAATTGTAGAGTATTGTGCTACGGTGATCGGAGGTGAGGAAGTGGCGCAGACACGCAGGTCCTGGCAGGCAGGTGGCGGTCATGCCCACAGTACCTCCTCACCTCACCTCACCTGCCGCTATAACGGAGCGAAATTGAACATCGGACTTGGGTAATGATGGATGTTAGCCCCTAGCTACCCTGCCCTAGCTTGTCCTCCAGGTTTAGCTTAGCAAGTGGGGGCGAAAGACGGTCATTTAATGTAATTATTCAGGTCCTAATGACGAACTAAGAGGTAGGAACTAAAGATGATTCAGCGCCGTCGGGGCTCGGAAAGATCTGGGCACCAGATCTTTATAGAATAAATGATAAAAAAGATGTTGACATCTGACCTGCATTATCTCGCGAGACACCTGTGGTTGTACCAGGCTGCATCCGATGATCGAAGAAGGCAAGCTGCCACTTTCTCCGGTGACTGGTAGGAACAGCTTGGGAGAAAGAGGGTGGCGGAGGTGCCAGTTTTACTAGTGTCTGTGTGTGTGTGTGTCTTACATAAGGAGGACGAGAGGGAAGAGAAAGATTAATACTGAGCTACCCACTGGAATGACTGTCTATGGGTGACGTAGGAGGGGAAAGTGCCAGGTTTACCGCCGACTGTTAATGACTGAGGGGAGGAGGTGGGCTAGAGTGGACGTGGACAGACTGGTAATTCATCATTGATTAGAACGAGCGATTGGAGAGGGATGGGAAGACGGGCAGTAGTTAGTCTAGCCTGCGGTTGGTTCGGATGACTGGGAGGGGAAAGGAGTTCGTATCATATGTGGCTGAAGCGAGTGACTGGGGAAGGGGCAGCTAGTTTCGTCACTGATCAGAGCCAGAGATTGCAGTGTCGGTGGAGGCGGGAAGGGGACGGACAGAATGCCCCCTGATTATGTGCGGCCGTCAGGAAATTACTTTATGTTGGAGGGAGCCATAGAGGCTTCCGAGCCGATACAGAGTTAGGGAACACCCTGATTACGCTGTATGTATGGTAAGCCATGACTCACCGATGAACACGTGCGTTCAAAGTAACATTCATGTGTTTGATGTCTCTTGAATTCACTAGCTGTCACCTCGAAAAATCTCTGTTTTAAATAACTATGATATCATGGTCAAATGAGATAATGCATCCATCTTTATCTAATCAAGAATCTGCTTTAAACGTTAACAAGTCTCTCCTCTTTTTCTTAAGTCGTATTCCCCAGTACGTAGTTACTATTACTGACACATCCCATCTCCAGTCCTCTAAAACTCAAGCACATAATTGAACCCTAGTTTTTCTTTCTTCTTGGAAGTATGCCTACGTGCAGGTCATCCATCTTGTGTAGCATTGGCGCTAAAGAAGAGAGTGCTCAAATTATCTAGAGACCGGGCCTCAGTAAGTGAAGTATATTGCAAGTTGCATAGCGAGAAAAGTGTTTACAGGGATTGGGAGGCACTGAAAGAATTATTCAGCAATCTATATTCTAATTGTATGGTTTAAAAAGGTCGAACAACACGAGCGCAGTGCTGTTTGTTATGTGTTTACACCAGAGGAGAGGTCTGTTCATGTCTTGTGCCCACATCACATGACAATGGTTGATGTGTCGTGTCCTGACAAAATTGCGGTGGAAAAGTATTGTGATATGATGATTATCATCTTAAGTTTTGGTCATCCTCTTTGCCTACAACACTAAACTTTTGTGTTGTGTCGTGTGCTGACAACGCTAAAGTGGGTCGGTGTGTTATTTGCGGACGACATTGAAGTAGGTTGGAGTTTGTTGGGCAGATAAAACTGAGGCGAACTGGAAATATGATCACGCAAGTGTGTAGTCGCTGGTGACCCGTCCGTCAATATACGGCCAAGTATCTCATGCTACTGAGGAAAGTTTTCTTCAGTGGAGAAAACTCGTAATCTCACAACCACTGAGATGAGAAAACTTTCTCGCAAATCCCGTCTTTACTAAGATAAGAAATATCCTTGAAACACCTCCAGCCATCCTCTACTGACCCGACGAAACACGAAGGTTCTCATCACGAGTTTGGCTCCTTCGGTTCCCCTTTTTTTCAACACTTCCTGCCACGGCGAGCCCCGAGCCGCCGTGCCGGCTGGGCCAGCCAGCCAGCATGAAGTACCGTAGTCTTACCTTGGTTGGGTATTGGTGGGTGTCTTGCGAGGCAGGCCCTGCTTTACTGCCGCCCCTCATGCCTTTATGTCTTACTGGCGGGGAATCAGGCAGGTGAGGCGAGGGTCTCCTCATTATCCTGGGAGCCCTTGTGCTCTCCCTCCTGCTAGTTAGGTAACAGACTGATGAAGGATGCTGAATGACGGGGCATTGTGATTCACGGAAAGATGGCCAGTACAGTGAATGAATAATCATATATATATATATATATATATATATATATATATATAATGATCGACTTCCCATACAGTTTTCGGGAGTGATACATATAACCCACGTGAGACACCGGGCTTGTCTCGCGCGGGACGGGGTTGGTCTGCAGCGCTCGGCAGCTGATGACCTGACGTGACCTCCCTACACCTGCTTCCGGGCATCTTGAGGGTCAAGTCCATATCAGGAAAAGCTCTTAGCGGCGCGCACGATACGCACGCCATCCGTGCCCGCCTCTACAGACCCGGGGCGCTGGGTCGAAGTTCGGACTAGCTAAATCAAGCCGGGCCGCTAACAAGCGTTTTGGGGTTTGCTCTCGAGAGGTCGAGTGTGGCGTTGGAGAGAGATATGCGAGGCGGGAGCCGCCACGCTTGGCTACACGGGAGCGGAAACGGTCGTACCTGACTGGTATCTGATCCCCGTCTAGGGCCAAGGAGGGGAAAAAAATATTATTAATAGCATCATCTTGCAGGGAGGAACGAGGGCAAATGAGAGAGTGGAGATACCATCGCTCTGGCCAAACTTAAATATTACATTACTGAAATGATATGTTGCGCCTTATCTGTTAACACCTGTATCATCTTATCATCGTAATGAGGGCAGAATGATACGTTCTGAATTGACAAAGTTAGAAAAAAAAAGTTAATAGTAAAATAATGATGAGGAAGTGAATTATAGGTAATTATGGTAATGAAATGTCCTATAGTACCTTTAGAGATAAAAAAAGAGGAGAATACGATGAGTAATTGAATTTGAATTACTTTAAAATGAGGTCCCAGAAACACGGGAATATGATAAGAGAGGGTCCTCCACGACACCTGCGTCCGAGGTCACCCCCGATGGTTCGCTGAAAGGTTAGAGGTGGTAGGACAGGTGCCTGGACTGCCAACGTTAAAAAGAAAAACGAAAAACGGGAGAAGAAATGGTCTGGTGTTATGATCCTCTGGGTTATGGTCCTGAGTTCCACCTGCCCCGTCCGCCCCGTCCCGCCACGCCCCACAACGTCGCTGGGGAAGTTATGCTCGACTTTGCTGGAGCAGATGACTCTCAACTGTTGTGCCGTGTTGTACACGTGGAGGGTTGTAACGGACTGGTTGTGTAAAGATGCTTGAGTATATATGGAGGGATGTACAGCGGTGGTGATAGGCGTGCGAAAGGTTTTAATGAATTAGTGGAGTACATGTTGAGGGTTGTACAAGAATGGTGGTGTACATGTGGAGGGTTGTACTGGAGTGGTGGTGCACACGTGGAGGGTTGGACAGGAGTGGTGGTGCACACGTGGAGGGTTGGACTGGAGTGGTGGTGTACATGTGGAGGGTTGGACTGGAGTGGTGGTGCACACGTGGAGGGTTGGACTGGAGTGGTGATGCACACGTGGAGGGTTGGACTGGAGTGGTGGTGCACACGTGGAGGGTTGGACTGGAGTGGTGGTGCACACGTGGAGGGTTGGACTGGAGTGGCTGTCTGGAATGACCCCAGGACAGGGTGCTGCAGCCAGCGTGGAGCAAGGCGGTCGACGGGATGGCTCCTGCTGCTGCTGTGGTAGTGGTGGTGGTGGTGGTGATATGGTCAGCATCATTGTCATGCGTCTCCAGTGTGAGGAAATCTCCCTATGTGACGATCGGACAACTCCCCACGAGACAACTCCCTAATAATAACTCCCCATCGGACAACTCCCCACCACCCAACTCCACCCTGACAACCCTTTGCAAGTAGACTCCCCCGCTAGTCAACTCCCCCGTTAGAGAACTCCATCACCAGACAGCTCCCAAGCGGCCGGTCCCCTCCCCGCCACAGCTACTCCACACTCCCAAGCGAGCCACTCCCTCCCTCTCAAGGTACCTTCACCACCTCAGCAAGAAACATACAGCCGCCTGTGTTGGGTCTCGCTACATTACGGCCAAGGTCTTGCTCTGTGTAAAACCCGAAGGGAAAAAGTTGAAATTTTATCACATTTCTCAAGAGAAAAAGAATCGCAAATATAACGGATTCCGACATAACTGAGAGAGAGAGAGAGAGAGAGAGAGAGAGAGAGAGAGAGAGAGAGAGAGAGAGAGAGAGAGAGAGAGAGAGAGAGAGAGAGAGAGAGAGAGAGAGAGAGAGAGAGAGAGAGAGAGAGAGAGGGCGTCCCTTCCTGTTTATCTATACGAGAATATAGATGAATATCTGGGCTTCTCTCGGCGGGACATTTTCATCACATTCTATATAATGGAAGGGCGGCGTCCCTTATCTCTGATCTAATCTCAAGATTTTTCCCCGCGTATAATTTTATTCAATTCTTCTCCGTAATTTAGTAATTTGATAAGTAGGCGGAACAAGCCGAGGAATTATGTCAGGAGCGGGTATATATATTGTGACCAGTTTATTAAAACGTTTTTAATAAAAACCGCTTTTACAGTAAGGCTGTCAATGTTGGCATATTTCAGTTCTGAGGTTCCTGGTCTGTTATGTGTCGTTTATAAATGGCGTAGTGATTTATCCAGCTGGGAGTTTTGTGTAGTGGGAAAGAAGTTATGTGACACAAAGTCTTGGTGGGGGTGTGTTGGGTAGGGTTGGGGGACGCAAAGAGGGGTGTCATACGGTGAGGATTTGTACGGTGGGGAGTTGTACGGTAGGGGTACTCTGGTGCGGTAAGGGGGTTCTCCAATGGGGGTGTTGTAAGTTATGCAGTTGTCTGAGAGGGAGTTGTGCGGTCAGGAGTGCTCTGGGAGGGAGTTGTGCGGACAGGAGTTGTGCCCGAGGGAGTGCTCTGGGAGAGAGGAAGGTGAGTTGTTTGGTGAATAGGGACAAGTGAACTGGTTCAGCTGAAATCTCCTCCAAAATACTGAAAGAATCTAACCGGCAAATAGCTTTTCCGATCAACAAAATATCGAGCAAATAACTGCAGGAAGGGAAGGTGCCTGCTGATTGGAGGCCTGTCTAAGAAGGAAAGGATGGAGAATATGATTCGAACTACCGTCCCATAATCACACTTGTACCTCCTGTGAGGTAGAGTCAAATGCTTTCTGACAGTCAAAATACTCGCAAACCATTCAATATTTTCCTTTGTCCAAAACAGAGTTCACATCACGCCTTCATAGAAGTCTAAGATGTTTGTTTCGCTTGACGTCCATTTCCTGAATCGGTCCGTGTTTTTGCTCATTTGTTTCTTCCTTGCAAGTAGTCATCCATTTGCTTTCAGATTGTCTTTTTCAATATTCTGCAAATCACGCTCGCAAGAGAGTGTTAAATGGTTTGCCTAACCTTCCCATTCTCCTTTAATCTAGGTATGATTCTTATCTTCTTCCACTCCCTGGATACTTTATCTTTCTCCAAGCGACATATTGAACACCTCTTTAATTGGCATCTGAAGCGTTTCTGTACACTTGTTTTTAATTGAATATGGAGAACTTTCGTCAGGAGTCTTATCATTGTCAAGACCCTTTACTGGTTTCTTTTATATATTTCTAGATATTTTATTGTTCTCTAAGGCCTCTTCCTCATTCTGTCTCATTGGTACTGGGGTTATAGTGCCGCCCAATATGATAACGCCTTTGAACTTAGCATTTAGCTCCTCGCTTATCTTTACGTCATCTACAACTCTTCCCCTCTGAATATCTTATCCTGATTAGCTGCTCATTAACTGACAGTCTCTTTCTGATGAACGCGTATGGGTGTGTGGGGAGAGGGGGACCTCTAGTGCGTATTTGTCGACCCCTCGTCTGTGCCAACCTCTGGTGTGTGTGTGTGTGTGTGTGTGTGTGTGTGTGGCCCTCTGATGTATGAGGATATCTGGTTTGTGTCGACCTCTGGTATAAAACCTTCTGTCTGCATCACCCCCGCTTGTCTTAGTTACGCTTGCGTCTCTCTCCCCATCTGTCTACATCACCTGAATATAACAGACATCTCTATGATATGTTGTATAGTCTGTGTGAGCGATTAACTCCTCAGAGTCCACTGGGACGGTTGTCTTCTCATGAATCCGTTAGACCAGTTAACTTTTTAGAGTCAGTCAAAGTTGAAAACTACTGAGAGTCCGTTCAGAGTGGTTATGATTTAAGAGTCCGTTAGAGCGGTAGAGTAACAGGACCACTTCTATCCAGCTCTATCACAGCTGAGTCTTTGAGGACGACAGAATGACGACACCCTTTGGCCTCTGATCCGCCCCTCAGTGGATAGGCTGAGGGTCATGCCACCGTATTCTAGGGTATGACTGCCGAAGTCAAGGGTTGTATTGTTGTGCTCAAGAGTCGTATAGCTATATCTATATACGCCTCAAGTTGCAGATGTATAGCTACATCTATATAAACCTCAAGCTGTGGATGTATAGCTAAATCTATACAAACGTTTCACTCATATAGCGATACTAGACCTTTACAAGATACGTTTGAACCGAGCTGTGTTACAGTTACCCGTATACAAACGTGTTTACGTATCGTAATCAACCCTCTCGTATGTTATTACACAATTGTCCACAACTGGTCCATTCCTCACCGTCGTAAAATGTGTTCACTGTATATTTCCACTACCTCATAAAAAGGAGTATCCTTTCCCACTCTGCCCGAACAGTACCGACCAATTATTAGACACTGTCATTACATATAACGAATTATTTGGTTTTGTTCCATTATCACAGATGCAGTTACCGTATGTGTACCTACTGTGCAGTTTGTATTCTTGTGGATGGTGATACGGTACTTGCTTGTGCATATGTGTTGTTTATTCGCTCTGAATTAATCGTAATCTGTCATGTTGCCGAATTGTATTGTGTGACGTAGCGATTGCGCTCAATTTTTTTTTTTAGTGAGTTTGTGTTGATTTTTTTAAGTTGAAAGTCATGTCTGATATACTCTCTACCACTTGTGGAGTTTTGGCTTTTCTTGAAAATTCTCTTTTGTTAATTCCTGTCGCTGTTTTGAAACTGTTCCATTTGTTTAGATTCATATTCCTCTAGTTTAATCATATATTTCATTACCTTCAAAATAACTGTACTGTTGTATCAACTCCTGTTTAAGTTGCTACTGTTATTGTTTAACTCGGGATTACTGTTGGTTTAAGACCTTCAATTTGTGGTTTATTATCTCTGTTGTCTTAATCCCTGCTGGGTTAAACCGAACCTCCTCCTCTTATTGCTGTTACTGGTGCTGCTGTACTGCTGTTCCAGCCACCCTGTTGGTGCTGTACTACAACTACCGTATCCGCTACATTTTCATCCTCCGCTCTGTTAGCACTGCTTTAGACCCGCTTTATACATGCTGCTGTTATCGCTGCTGTAGCTGCTGCTGCTGCTACCCCTGCTGGTACTGCCCCTCCCGCCATACCTGACGTTTTTCACCTTCCTACTTTTGTCATCGTAACTCCCAACACTTTTATCCATCCCCCTCACTGCTCCTGTTGTGACCGTCCTGGCACATAATCACGACTTTACACTTTATTACTTTTTTTTTCTCCTGTCCGTCTCCCTATCTGTGCCCCTGGTACCTTAACCCACCACATTACTCAGACTAAACCTGAGTGAGGGTGTCCCACGTCCCTCGTCGCTATTTTACACTCCTTCGCCACCAGAGTCCACCTTCTTCCACCTCGTACAACCTGTTAGATTCGACTCGCCTATTTTCTCCCCCACCATCTCCTCCTCCCTCAGTGCTTGTCTCGTCTTGTTCCGTTTACCGCAAGGCGCCTGCTCGGTGATAACAATCGTTAAGAAGAAGGGTTAGGAGTGGACAAATTACCGCAGCTCTTGACAGGTGATTCATTTAAGGTAATGGTAGTAATTGTGGCATATTCCAGCACGGGTGGAGGAGAGGGGGGGGTGGTGAGAGGGGAGAGAAGGGGGGCTGGGGACTGATTTACAGTCATGGGGGCAAGGGGCCGTGAAGGGGATCTAAATACATCGAGGCATCCGTCCGTCCCTGTGTTTCATATGATACACGATATAATCCTCCAAGACCTGATTCTTTTTTTTTTTTTTTTTTTGTCCCATGCAGTTGTGATGGCAGTCGTCCTGGATCTCATTTAAGGGAGTGAGTGAGGGGAGCGGATGTCGGCCGCTGAGGACACTGTTGTCTTGATCATCTCTGCCGATTTCAGTCCTGATGAATGTTTCATTTTCTTTTTTCTTTTTCTTTTTTCTTCTCCCCTGTTTGATGAAGAAAGACTGGGCGTTGGCTGGTATTACAGATGTGTATGACAGCTGTTACTTATTGCCTCACGGTGAACGCACACACACACACACACACACACACACACACACACACACACACACACACGCACACACACACACACCCTCCCTCCCAGCCCCGCATTTATTACCTTCTCAGGTAATGACTTTATTGCAGTCAATAAATCCATTATATGAACATAATGTGTGTAAGTCAGGCTCTCTCTCTCTCTCTCTCTCTCTCTCTCTCTCTCTCTCTCTCTCTCTCTCTCTCTCTCTCTCTCTCTCTCTCTCTCTCTCATTCTTTCTCTTTTTCAGCACTTTTTGGGATATTAATGCTACCATATGTATACGAAATGAGTGCCTAAGAAACAAAAATTCTTTGGCCCAGCAAATAAATGAGTTCATGTGTGTTTACTTGAGTGATGTATGTCTAAGTTTGGGGTGTTGCGTGTTTGAGCGCGCGCGTGCGCGCGCGCGTGTGTGTGTGTGTGTGTGTGTGTGTGTGTGTGTGTGTGTATGATCATGTCTACCTTTTGTTTTCCTCTTTCAAATCCTGAATTTGTTCAGTTTCTAATTACAGAATTACAGACTTCACACATACTCATATACTTATTTTCTTTGAGATACTCAAATGTTCTATAAACTCATCATGCATAACCCGCCTTTCATATTTTCTTATTGATTTATTGATTTTTCCCAAGTATTTGTGACATATTCCACTCTTGCATACATCAAATGTTAAAGAAAAGAATATTCTCACTGTATTTTTCTACACGGGTGAGATTGATGAGACATTGAGCTCCTTGGTTGAGCACCAAGACCTATTTGTCCTTGCTCTCCTCATTAGATTCTCCCTACTTAGCTTTTCCCTCCATAATGCACTCCCGAAAACCCTCCAACAACCCTTCCCGAACTCTTTCAACTCCCAGAACCTCTCCTCCAGTCAGCATTAAGAGAGGTTTGCGAGGCTTCACCTCCAGCCACCGACCACCCATGGACGAAAATGATGAGTAGAGACCTGATCTCAAATGACATATATAAAAAAAGACTATAATAAGTAAGTGAAGAAAGGGGAGAAAAATTGATTTATAAGTCTGAAAGAAAATGGAAAACCTGCATGTTAAAATAAGTCAGGTTGTAGCTGTTGGGAAAGACATGAGGGGGTCAAACAATGCCAAAGCTAACCGGTGTTGGGAAAGAAATAGACATCACAACGACCCACCCTTAAGTCGCCAACGGCCACACAGTAATGATATGACGTAGTGGTAGCACTTACGTGTACACAGACATAAGTTACACCTTAATTATTCATTAGAACACTTGGGTATTTCTCCCCGAGCGTTGACAAAGGAATTCTTTCGGCTGGACAGATATTAATTGTTATTATAAAGTCAATTTGGCTCCAGCGTCCATTAATATGTTTACTTCACATCAGCAACACATTAAGCGTAACGTAGCCGCTAATGGTCGCTAAAGTTAGTAAAGTGCGCTATACTGGCGACAATTCATCAGTTTTGTTATGATATGATATATATGTACGGCATGAACAGCTGCCACCTTGAACAGTGAGAATTAGTGTGGTCAGAGGTGGACCCAATGGTGCTTGTTGAAGCACTACCCCTGCGGGGTGGTAGGACAGCGATAAAGGAAAGGTAGACATATTGTGAATTTGACTTTGAAGTTCTGTCATGACAAAATGGTTTTACTTTGTGTAAAAAATTTTCACTTTGAAAGAATATTTCTTTCTGTTTTGCTTTGAGCGTACACAGTGATAGATTTGGCGTTCATTTTAGTACATTGTTTTTATATGTACCTAAGATTTCTTTCTCCTTTAGATTTGACATCCATTACAATAGATATCTTTTCTCTTCCACATAGGTTTTTTGCTTGAATTCAAACGCTTATTCTAAGAGAGTTTATAATTTGGTTAATGAAATAGTACCTTATTCTAATCAATTTGTTTTTACAAATGATCTAATAAGAGTAATCTTACTTCATTCTAATGCATATTTTTTTTTTTTTTTTTTGCAGATGATCCAAGAAGTGCAATGTTATTCTCATAAAGCTTGTTCAACTGTTCCTTATGACCTGCCTCCAAGCTGACTGATGTAAGTAAATACGACGTTTAGTGTTGACCATCAGGATGCATTTGGAGACCTCACTTACCCATGCCACATGTGGACCTACTTTTCCTAAGTGTGCCACTGCTTTTGATACCTTCCAGTCTACCGCCTCCACAATGTCACCAGTTCTCACCACTACCCTGCCACTATGTCCTGGGCAGGCTTCCTCTACTTGACTTACACCGTCGCTCCACTTCACTTTATCCTCTACCTTCCCCACAGTAATCCCTTTCATATAACTGACCCTCCAAGTGTTACGTTCTATATAGCTCCACTCCTTACTACTTCCCCCACATAGCTCCCCTTCCGTTATCTTCCCCCGTTTAGCTTCTCTCCCGTTACCTTCCCCTATTCATCTTCTCTCCTGTTACTACCTCTTCCTCACCTCACATCTCTGATTTGATGCTATAAGGAGACAGGAGTAAGCTGGTGTCTCGAGTTGAGTCCTGCTCCCCTGCTGTGTACTTGCTGTACAATGTAAAACTAGCGCGTGAAACATGGTAACTGTATAGTTGCCGAGCTTTATTAGTTTACGGTGTTAAGCTTAAGCCGATTCATATAATTTAGTTATTAATAACTGCTATTGGTCTTATTGGCTATCGTAGCTTAGGCAGTGGTAGTTATTGATGATTGGTATTATCATGCTCGAGTATTATAGGATGCAGGGAGAGGGGGGGGTGTCGACGACGTGGTGTTCATGGTGTGAAATGATATGGCTGTACCTAAGCCAGGTACGCGATCTATCGACCATCCCCCAGGGGAGGATAAACAGCTGGGTTGACTGTGGGTCGACTGCCGCAACTAGGATTCGAACCTATGCACTACTGTATTGTAGCAGGATATGAACAGGTACCATCGTCCTCAAGGACCGCACCGTCATGCTTAATGGTTGTACCATCGTCCTCAAGGGTTGTACCGTCATGCTCAGCTGTTGTACCATCGTCCTCAGCTGTTGTACCGTCATGCTCAGCTGTTGTACCGTCATGCTCAGCTGTTGTACCGTCATGCTCAGCTGTTGTACCATCGTCCTCAGCTGTTGTACCGTCATGCTCAGCTGTTGTACCGTCATGCTCAGCTGTTGTACCGTCATGCTCAAGGGTCATATCATCATGCTCGAGGGTCGTGGTGAAGAGTTGTACATACCATCATGGGTGACGGAGAGCATGACTTGGCTTCAGGAGCCAGCAGTCGTGTGGGAATGTTGATAATCATAATCATAATCAATGAGGCCTCTCGCATAGCAAAGACAACGCGGTATGGAGTGGAGAAGAGAAGGAGGGAAGGAAGGAAGATCAGTAGTCTCTTGTCTTTATCTGTTTTGACTTTGAGAACTAGTTTCATTAATCCCAGAGCGAAAGGAATCTCGTCTGTATTTCACGGGAACTCTTTTGGTCACGTGTTGCGCTGCCATACCCACACCTGCCACAGCTGGTCGGCTGTTGCCTCATTCCTGCCGACGATTTGATGTGATTACCATCCCACATCGAAGAGAATATACGGTGCATCAGATACGTCTCTCTCTCTCTCTCTCTCTCTCTCTCTCTCTCTCTCTCTCTCTCTCTCTCTCTCTCTCTCTCTCTCTCTCTCTCTCTACTGGAGGTTAAATCTAATGGCGTGGAAAAGAGAAAATTGAAGAGGAGAGATTGGAGGAGGAATACGAGGAGAAGAAGAAGGACGAGTACTGGGGAAGGAGACGGAGGGAGGGAGGGATGGAGAAAGGCAGGTGCTACGGAATCAATCCTTCAGCGTTATTTCCCCGCCAGTCCATATATATTATAGGCAATAGCCACCCTCCCTCCTGCAGCTATCGTGAACCATCCCTCCCACAATCCCTCCACCTTCTCATCCACCTCCTCCTCCTCCCACTTGAAAGCCCCGCCTCCTCTCCAAATCCTCCACCTCGTACCTTAGATCCTCCCCTCCGTCCCACAGTCCGTCTCTCTAGCCCAGGGCCACCTTAACCCTTCCCTCCCCCCCCCTCCCCCATGATCCCTCCCACCACCCTCACCGTCGACATTTCCAGACCACGCCCTCTTTATCTCGCCTCCACACTAACAACCGACCATCACCTCCCCAGATTACACCGTACGGTAATGAAGGCATTTTTCCATTTTGATCATTACCCTCATGAATCCCCTCTCTTTAACCATATGCCAAAACTTTTCTTTAATCAAACCTGAAACATAGGAGACATCGTCTCATGGAAGATTCAGGCCAATGAAGAAGAAGAAAAACAAAAACACAAGAATCCCACTTATTTCTGCCCACAGCCCCACTGCCACACCTCAGAAATTTCTTGCATCCCGTGTGACCCCAAAGCAAGATGATGATGTGCACGGCTCTCGCCTCCATGACTCTCCTCTGGAATCTTAGACTTAGGAGAGAGAGAGAGAGAGAGAGAGAGAGAGAGAGAGAGAGAGAGAGAGAGAGAGAGAGAGAGAGAGAGAGAGAGAGAGAGAACTCAGTTTATGAGGTTTTCTTTCTTCTGTGAACTCTGTTTGATGTTCATGCCAAGCTATCTCTCTGTAAGGGTTTGATTTCCCCGTCTGATACGCGTCGTGATCGTCCTGTGCTTGGAGGCCATGTTGTAGGAGGGAAAGACTTTAGAAATGATTTTTCATTTTCTTCGTCTCACTTCACGACACGTCTTTCATCAGTGACTCTGTCGTTACCACAGTCTGTTGGCAAGCTGTGCCACGTCACCAGCACGACACGAAGGCTTGTCTCGTTATCTCTCCCTCCGCCATCAACCCATCTATCTCTACACCCACCCTCCCACCAACCCACCCAACTCATCTATCTCTATGCCCACCCTTCGCCCACCGTAGCTCATCTGTCTCTTCACCTGACCCACCCATCTTCTTACCAAACCCAATTCTTCTTCGCCTACCTACCTTACATGTGTCTCCGCTCCATCACATTCCCCTGCACAGCCATCTTGCTCTTCCCAACGCAAGCACTACACTCGCCTCAAAAGCGGCACCACGCTGATCACTAGAGAAGCACCTCGCTCGTCTCCACACAAGCACCACACTCGTCCCTAAACAAGTACCTCATTCGTCCCTAGACAAGCACCTCACTCGTCTTTACCCAAGCACGTCACTCGTCGCTTCACAAGCACCTCACTCACTTCACCTTCAACTTATCAGCGATCATTTCGCCACCATCTGCCAGAGACTCTCCCACCTTGACACCACCTGCCTCTCAGTGCAACAGGGATTTGAAGTCGCCAGACGGTTACTTATCTCTGCTACGCTAATTTACTTACCTAGGAGACTGTACAATTGTCTGTCTGAGCCATGCACGCTCTCCTCCGTCCCTCTCAATCCTAAAACACGGGTGAGTAAGCCCACAGTATTTCAGTGAATTATGATTCTTTGCCATCGCCCTAATCCTAAACTTACTCTGTGAAAGTTTTGTGCTTGATTAACTTTACGAAGACAATGCAAGTTCCTCAGACCCTCAGCAGTTTGGTGATGTGAAGATCCCCCTTTACCATCTAGCGTCCCATCAGTTTCCTAGACTTTATCTATTGCAACCAAAAGAGAAGCAATACTTCTGTGGCTCTCACCTTCGTTAACCCCAGTTAACACAAGCCTTAATAAAGCCATCAATGTTTGGACGTGGAGAAGTCTCATTCCATGGCTTGCAAGACTTCCCAACTCTCTCTCTCTCTCTCTCTCTCTCTCTCTCTCTCTCTCTCTCTCTCTCTCTCTCTCTCTCTCTCTCTCTCTCTCTCTCTCTCTCTCTCTCTCTCTCTCTCTCTCTCTCTCTCTCTCTCTCTCTCTCTCTCGTCTGAGTGATCATGTGTCTCAGTGTCCGGGCTGAACCCTGTGCCTCAGTCACCGTCGGGGGCCGCACCACCTGCCACTCGCTGAGTGACAATGGCCCACACACCTGCCAGCCCCGCCCTACTCTCCTCCTGCACCGGCACCACCACACCCTCCGCCACCCCTGCCAGCCCCGCCCTACCTTCCTCCTACACCAGCACCAGTACACCGTCCGCCACCCCTGCCAGCCCCGCCCTGCTCTCTCCCTGCACCAGCGGCAGTACACACTTCCCCGCCACTACCAGTCCCAACCAAGCCTTCACCATTCTAATGAACTAGCTGCACCACACCTCCACAACACACACTTCACCATATCTACTAACTTCATCCCATTCGTCTCATCCACTAGCATCCTCCCCACTGCAACTCGCCCTCCACTGCAGCAACCAGTACCACCTCCTCCTCCTACTCACGTCCACGGCCTCCACCACCGCTATCACTAAACACATTCATCCGACGGATATCAATGGCTTCTTTGCTACAGTTCTTTATAAGCCTTGCCCTTCCTCCTTCATACCCTCCGCAAGCACACAAGTATCCTCCTCCAACACCGCCGCCACCACCGCTGCAGCTGTACCTAGTCCCACAACTTCGAGGTCCTCGGCCCAAAATGTTGTATCAATCGTCGCTGTGTTAGATAATTTACCAGCAGGACAGGCCAGCGTCCGCCCACCACTGTAAGCGAATCAGTACATGCAGTACTTCAGCCCACAGTACCAACACATACATCTTGAAGGCGTGGGTTCCTCTCCTCGCAACATATTACCCGATCTTCCTTACTCTCCCCGCGAGATACCAATCGATTAGCGAGGGTCGAAAAAAAAAGAGGGCAAAAACCTATCGTCTTGCTTCTTGAGTCGCCTGTACACACAAAAAAGAAGGAGCTGGTTATAATCATCTCCGCTGACAAGGCAGTTTGAAACTTGTGGAGTACTTGCACTGGGGTTCCATTGCCATGGCCAAGCAGAGGGTTGTAGCGGGTTGTGGCGGCGTATCAGAAGTGGCCGTAAAGGTTATTATTGAAAAGATAATGAGGGATGGATGTTTAGCGGCGTACTGTACTGTGGACTGGGAGTCTGGCGGTTATGAGTTATAGGTAAGGAAGGTACCATGACGCCGCCTCATCTGGGACAAGGAAAACGAAACGTTAGACGCAAACATCATACAGTTAGAAGGGATTAAACATCATAGAGTTAGGAGAAGGAACTAAACATCACACAGTTAGAAGAAGGGATTAATAAAGATATAAAAGGTGAAGGTGAAAGACATCGGGGAATAGCAGATGGGAGAAGAGAAGTCATGAAGTGATCATTTCCACGAAAAACGGGAATGAGGGAACATGTGATAAAGTTAACAGAGGCTCTGTGGCAGGTGTGGGTAGGATGTAGATGTGGAGCGAGCGACTGAGCAAACGATAATGAATTAAAGCACAAGAGAAAGTCTGTGAATGGAATACACGAATGCGGGACAAGAGAAGACGTGAATTACATTCGACAGAATCTTCAGCAAGTGAACATAAAGTAATGAGGCCGCTGTAGGAGAAAGAAAACGACGTGCGGATGCAGACATTATCGCCAAACTCGCATGAGGCGAGAGGAATGGCGCCAGGAAAATGCCAGATTTATACCACTCTTCGGTCTGGTGTGTGGAGCATTTTCTTACTCCAGTTCTGAGCAGATGATGGGTCTTTCCTGCAGGTGGTGGTATCTGGCGATGGGGTCACAGTGGGTGAGAGGTCAGGTCAGAAGAGGAAGTAGAGCAGGTGATGGGCAGGCCAATTGAGAGGAGGGAGCCAATTAAGTGGGTAGAACAGGTAATAAGTGCAGAACAGGTGAGGAGAATAGGTAAGCTATAACTGACAAGCCAGGTGAAAGGGAGAGGCCAGGTGAAGCGAGAAGCCAACCAAAGAGGCAAGCCAGGTGAGACGAGCAATCCAGATGAAGATTCATGCCAGGTGAGGGGAGCGTGCCTGGTGCAGGAGGAAGCCAAGTGGCTGCACAGAACAGGCGAGGGGAGGAAGCCAAATGAAGTCAAGCCAGGTGAGGGTGCAGGCCAAGCGAGGAGATTAACCCAGATGGGGAGACAAGCCAAGTGAGGCGAGCAATCCAGATTTAGAGGCAAGCAAAGTGATGGGGGGGGAAGGGCATGTCAAATAAGGAGACAGAATAAGTGAAGGGGATGATCTAGCAAGGTGCAAGTTAGGTGAAGGTATAGTAAAGGTGAGGGATGGTGGGAAGAAAGGGTGGATAGATAGGCCTGATGAGGGGAATGCTGGGTGAAGGGTTACATGCCAGACGAGGGATGCTGTCTAGGTGAAAGGACAGACGCCTATACGAGCAGCCCAGGTGATGGAAGGGCAGGTAAGGCATTAGCTAGGTGAAGGGAGAAGCCAGGTTATGGAGTAGACAAGGGGAGGTCAACGAAAAAGATAAGGGAATAGGTCATGTGAGGGGAGGAGGATAGGAGAAGGGACAAGACACGTGGGGGTGAAGGTTAAGAGAGGAGACAGGCCATGTGAGGGGTGGAGGACAGAAGGAACAGGCCAGTTGAGTGAAGCAGGATAGGTGCAAGGGCAGTCCAGACGAGGGAAGCTGGTAGTTAACGGGGCAGGCGAGGTGATTAGGCAGACAGAATGGTTGACAGAAACAATGAGAGAGGACAGACGAAGCATGAGGGCGGGGAAAGTAAGGAAGCAGGCCATGATCAGATGAGGGAAGTAGGACAAATGAGGAGCAGGCTATTTGAACGGGTAGGCCAGGTGAGGGGACAGGACAGGTGAGGATCGGAGCAAGTAAAGGCCAGGTGAGGGGGTACACGCCGAGAGAGAGGTTGCAGGCCAGGTGAGGGGTGCAAGCCATGAGATAGGTGGTGCAGGCCAGGTGAGGGAGGGGCGGAGGGTACAGCTAGATAACACTAGAGCGAAACTTGAACACGATCGATCACGTGACAATAGGAACAATTACGCCCGAGGCGAGAAACCACAAGAGGGCGGTGGGGAAGGAGGAAGCGGGGTTATGCGAGGGGATGATGTAAGAGGGGGACGATGAAGGGGGTGGATTTGAATGAGGGGAGGTATTGTAATGGGGGTAGGGTGAGGAGGAGGGGAGAGTAAAGGGGTGAGGGAGGCAAGGGATGATGTAAATGAGACCAGCAATGCTGTACGGCTGCAGACACTCGTCAGGTGACAGAGTGCCTGCGACAGCTCTAACTGTGGGGCGTTCCTCCCGACACCTGGGTCTTGTTCGTACCCACCGCCACGCCGTCGCCCGGCACCTTCCTCACCTGAGTGAGGAGTGAGGACGGGACCTGGGGGAGGGGCCCCCACTTCTTCCTGGGATCATATCCCACGTGGTAGAATTTTGTCCACTCGTATCCAGTGGTGTGGGCTTACGACATAACAAAGGTATTCAGTGATGTGAGTTTGGGAAATTATCTCTAGGTTTCCAAAGATCGTTCGATACCCTCGAAATAGAGACAATGGGTTCACGGTAAAGTGATAGATCTTCAGGTGAAATTTCACTGATTGGATGAAGTTTGAGTACCATAATCCGCTCTGTTGGGTGACAGGTATTTTATCTTTTACTTGTGTAACTTCATTGAAATTGACGAGTTGCAGGTCTCGTCACCTCCCTGGGAACAATTTTATTTGTAGAGAACGTATCATCTGCAATGAACAGGAGGCACAACAGATGCTCCAGATGCGTCAGTCGACTGTGTGGTGACCGACGCCACTGAAGCCGTCGCTACGCACACCTCCCCCAGCCGCTGCATGTTGACGCACACACACACACACACACACACACACACACACACACACACACACACACACACACGCCCTTCCTCGTAAATCCGTCTTATCGGTTGTATAAGACGTAATATTATATGATTCCAACTTGAATCGCAACTTTATGAGCTTATTTATAAAAAAGAAGTAAAACAACGTGGCTTGCGAGCAGATTGTAATCTTTAGTGAGTTCACTTGTGTAAAAAGCGCCAAATTTTGCATAGCATGAGAGTTGATTATATCTTGATGGACTGAGATGAACAACTTTAACCTGCAGAACATAATGTAGCCCCTGTAGGAGACGCTCTCCAAGCTTATTCCTCTCGTGTGGGGGTGTACGGCTGGAGGCAGGTCCGCTTTTACGATCCGAAAGTCGAAGCGTTTTTGATGCGGTGAGTCTTATTTCGTAAGCCATGGCCGATACTGCAGCATAACAAAACCTTAAGAACGCACTGTGGTGATCTTCCAGATATCTGTCAGTTATGAGGGATGAGATGTGTGGTGAGTACGGCGATGCCTGTGTGATTGTTGTCTACGATGTGTGAGTGAGAGACGACAAGGGGGTGTACTGGGAGACCCGTTCGTGTGTTGGGTTGATTGGTATGACCAGGCGATAGCTGACCCCTGTGTCCAATAACAGGAGTCTGAGGTCACCTAGTTCCTGCTGGAGCTGAAAGAAAAGAATGAATAAAATGGTCATCTAAGACGGTGCAGTTCTAACACTTTTATCTGAACTTAAGATGTATCTTTTTTGCACTGACTCTCAGTGGAGTATAGGTTTCACTGTTTGTCTCTGAGACCCATATTTTGCTCGTATCATTTCTTGGCAATATCATTTCTTACCAGTATCAGTTCTTGCTGATATTAATCCCCTGTAATCTGGGTTTTTCTTAATGTTCCTATCTACTAACTTCACCTCGTATCAACATTATTTCCTGGCTGGTTGAGTCAGTTCTTGCTGATACTGAAGTACTTAACATTCAAAGTTCTTGCTGGTACTTACTTTTTGCTGATATAACTTCTCGGTAACATAAGCTGTTAATTTCTCCTTTCTTGGTAATCTCACTTCTAGCTGTAATCAACTCCACTTAATCTCAATTTCCTTTTCGATCCCCAACTCTCGCAAGCTCCAGTGTTCTTCCCAATTTCAATATTTCCTTCATATCGGCTCCCACAACATCTAGATAGTTCACCACAGTACGCAGCCATTCCTCCTGCACCCCACGAAGTGTGCACTGCACAGCCACCTTATCTTCTGTAAATGGTATTCACACCTTCAATGAGAGGAGCCTTCCCATGGGTGGAGCGTCTTGAATGCGTATTTGTGGCAGTCTTCAAGCCGTGAGATGCTTGCCTCGATAAGTTCCACGTTCATTAGAAGGGGATTAATATTGGCAAAGGTGAATATTAGATATGCAAAGTGCAGGGCCTCAGGGCGGAAGACCTGGGGCTAATGGTAGTGATTTTGTAAACTCGAAGGTATTATGAATTTGTGGAAATCCCGACTCGTAGAAATATTTGTGTGTTATATAATGCGATCATGCCTTTTAGAAAATCTTTGTGCCTTATATACTTGATATATTTTACGTCCAATGCATGCACTATATAATCTATAAACTCTCTCTCTCTCTCTCTCTCTCTCTCTCTCTCTCTCTCTCTATATATATATATATATATATATATATATATATATATATATATATATATATATATATATATATATATATATATATATATATATGCTTTATTTGCAATATATGTTTAAGATATTTGCGAACTTTGTATCAGTCATTGAACACGAGTATAATGTCTGCCGATGCTTTTAAGATATAGACAGAAAATCAGGTTCTAATTGATTTTTTCCCCATGTTTGTAGATTACGTTCAGATTTGAAGTAAGTACATCTAATTCTTTTTCTTTTTTTTTTCCTGTTAGTTTTAGGTTTAGTTTCGTTCGTGCAGAATAACCATCATGAAAAGAATGAATTGTTGAAGCAGAGGCGCAGTGATGTAGCCTTACCCATGCATGGGTCATGCTGTTCTTTCTTTGCTCTTACTGTTATTATCCTCATTGTTTGTCTGGCTAATTTGTTGCTGTTATTGATGAAATCTTTTCGTTATCAGTGATGTCATCTTTTCGTTATTATTGATGTTATCTTTCTGTTGATAGCGTTGTTATCTGAGAAATCTGCTTGATTTTTTTTCATGATATGATTAACATGTATGATGAAATTAAAGCAAGTCACGACATTTATTTGGATTTTCAGAAAGCGTTCGGTTAAGTCCCGCATCAAAAGTTACCAACAAACATTTTCGCCCGGTATACATGGCATTGCACTCCGGTGATTAGAAAATTGGTTGTCTGGCCATCATCAATTAGAAGTCAAGCTTCAGCACGTTAGGCGTAACAAGTGGCGTGCCACAAGGATCTGTTTTTGGACCGGCTTTCTTTCTCTTACATGCTAACGACGCCTGATAATGGACTGTGTTGTAAGATTACCGAAATTTGCAGACCACACTAAGCTGGGACTTAACATGCAACAGACTTTGAATGTCTACAGCTCAGGATGAGGAAAACAAATTGATGGACTAGACTCGAGAGGGGAAAATGAACTTTGATATCAGATGAAGAGTTTCGCTCATCGATGATAGAAATGAGAAGACAAGGTACAAAATGAGTTCTGTTGAGGTACAAAGGGTAAATGCGGAGAAAGACTTAGGTTCAGCGATCCTTGATGACTTAAAGTCGAGTAAGCAGTGAACAGTGAAAAAAGGCAAACAAACTTCTGGGATTCGTAGATAACAGAGCCTTTGATAATCTTGATCTAAGCAGCTTTTTAGGGATAGAAATGGCTGCTTTACACCAGTAATAATGGACACAAACTGGCGGTCAATTATTCTACTTCGAATGGGACGAAGTACCTTTTTTTTCCCCCCCACCCGGAGTGTTGAAGAAAATGGGACGATTTTACCGTCAGTCAGAGTAGTTGGAAGCAGCACCATAGACTGGTGATCGGATGCAACGGAAACATCTCTTTTAAGGAGGCGGTGTGATAGGAGACTTTAGTCCCATACAGTGAATCAACTTAGAATATAAAGAGTGAAAGTAAGAGGCACTTTTATAAGTGTATAAGTCCTTGATTCACTTTAGAATTTTGGGATGTGTTAGGAGGACGTATACAACTGATCTAACCTTATCAAATTGGATATGGAATAATGATGACATTATTATTAGTAGTAGTATTATTAGTGGTAGTAGTAGTAGTAGTAGTAGTAGTAGTAGTAGTAGTAGTAGTATAGTAGTAATAGCAGTAGTAGTATATATTTATTGTTCATTTATTATCATCATTGATTATTATTATTATTATCATTATTATTATTATTATTATTATTATTATTGTTATTGTTATATCGTATGAACTGTGATAAGAGGATCATCGAGATAAGAGGGGTCATCCCAGATGTGTTAATGAGAGTGACCAACTGGGTGGCTGTCTGCAATCAGGACCGGTCCGGAAGGTGTTCATCCTTCATAACAGGATATGACGGTCGTAATGTACTGTAATTGCAACGTCTGGTTGCCCTGTCCTTGGTCCTGTGGTGTCCGGCTGATGTATTGTAGCGCAGCTGCCGCTGGGCTGGTCGTATTTATTAGTTTATATATTGCTAGTTAATGAATTGTTAGTACTCTGCGGCAGCTGTGTAGGGCACAGGGACGGTAGGGGTCACCATTGCCAGCAATTAACGCCGGGAGGTTATCACAATGTGAGGATCTGCTTCTGCTCTGGGGCGTGTGAAGCCTGTAATCACGTACCAACGTTTGAGAAACAGATATGCGTTTGAACAGGCGGAAGAAAATATGCTCACGTACATGCATACAATATATATATATATATATATATATATATATATATATATATATATATATATATATATATATATATATATATATTCTGTACAGGAGAGAAGATATGCCATCCATTTATCTCTTGCTTGTGGTAAAGACGAATAGGATTGGCAGGTATGGGGTGCTGGACATTCTCCCCTTCTGTATTATCACTTTTATACTTGAAACAAAAGAGGGAGCAAAGTGAATATTTTTGTATCGAAGGTTGTGTCTTTAATGCAGTCTGTCTAGGCAAAAAAAGGCAAGGCCATTGTATTGGAAAAGAAACGGCAGGAAAGAGGTAAGACCTCTTAGATCTTAATGTGGAGGAAAATCTGCATTAAGATATAGTAGACTATTCTTAGGAAGCCCTTTAGAAAGATACGTTGTGACACCAGCTGTGACCTGACCTGAAAGGTTAAGGCCTTGACCACACGGGATGGTGGGCTCCATCCTTGTTTTCCTCGACAATTCCAGCAAATTCACAACTTTAACACAAATTTATTTGTTAAGAGAGAGCTGGCCATATCAGATGAACTGAAATTTTTCATGCATCGTATTAGACTAGATTTAATAAATCTTCTGTCGCTATAATCACTGGATTTTACAGCCTAGTGACAGGTACCGTGTTCAATAACGTGATTAGAATCTCCAACATGACAGAAAACAACATGTTTATCATTGCCATCTCGCCTGTGCTCATGAGTTCTTGTGTTTGAATGTCTTCCTGTTTCACCAATACCCACAGTGACTGGACATCCTCGCAAGGTGTACGTGCATGTGTACATCTGCGTCTAAAGATGGAAAAAGGGTTCTCTGGTGTAAGAATACATTACCTCGTACGGGATGTTCGGACAATGTGCGTGCACACTCCTGATACAAGGATAGGCTTCAAGAAAACAGTCTTTGAGAACATACGGACTCTCACGAGACGTCAGGCACAGTCCATAACGTACGTTACTGAATGTTACATCTGTCACCCTCCTGTACCTGTTACTGTCATAACGCCTAACATAACAGGCGTCAATGGTCCATGTCACACATGCTCACATGTACCACGCACTACAGTGCACACAAGAGCAATCTTCCCCACTCCTTCCTGTAGCCTCAAGACCTTTATTTTTGTCGTGTATTTTTTCCTCCTGCTCTTGTACCTTTGTCGGCTTTGTCTAGTCTGCCTTTGACTGCTGGTTCTCTACAACTGGAGATTTCTGCGCTACAAGGCAAGACTCGCGGGGGGTAATGAGCCGCAAATACCGTGCATGATGCCATCGGCCTCCACAGCCAACAGGTATATGCACTGGGTTCTCCCTCCCGGGGCATCAAGCAGCTCAGCCACAGTCCTCGGTTAACACCCGACACTTTTGCTTATTAGGAAGAAAATAATTCCTTATAGATCATGTGGGAGGGTTAGTATATTGTAGTCATGGTGGAGGGAAGATGAGGCTTCTAACGTGGGGCTCCTCCGTCTTTTATAAACCAACAGAAGATAGATTCGTAGCTTCGACTAGGTTGGACGGCTTTGGTGTGGAGATGTAAGCACACTCCACACACGTTCATTCTACGGGACACAAACGTTCTGCTCCGGCCAGCGTAGAGTGCGAGAGAGCCATTTCCCAAGTCTCGGATGTTGAAACCTCGTCTCATTCCGCAGGTCTGGAGGCCTCTCGTTGTCGTGACAAGTAGCGTTCCATTCCAGGGGGATGGGAGATGTCACATTTCTGTTTTTAAAAGATTCGTTACCTCTGGTATTTGAGAGTGTGGTCATTAAGAAACAGAGACTTCTGTTGCTCTTATCTCCCGAGGATGATAATATTCTGGTACCTTCGTGCCACACTCTTTGTTTTACCTCTCTCTCCCCTTCTGTTGTGTATTGAACATGATGATAATGTCAAGGGAGATAAAGATGACAATGTTAAATATCTTTCAGTGAGGCAGCCTTTACTACATTACCAGTAGAATTGGCAACCGCCCAGCTGTCTCTCCCTACATCGGAAGACTGTGTGGCTACGTGATGTGTGGCTACGTGATACATCCCTTGTCACTAATGATTAGAGTGAAAGATGTTGAGACGGAGCTACGGCCTGCTTTCTCGGGTAAGATAACCGACAGAGGAGACTATCAGATCTGCTGAAGACTGTCTATAAGCCGTAAAATACAAACGTGACAGATTGTAGCAATAGAGCGAAGCATATCTTAATCATCCAAGACGTGCAACCGAATCTTTTGCCACCCAACAAGCAGTGCCCTGTATCTTCACGTCAAGTGACCGCCCTATCGTAGACCATGATCTGGCGTAATGACCAGTGTGGAAGAAGGGAAATGACTGGATCAGCTAACGCGAGAGGGAAGCAGTGTGGAAGAAGCGTCCAACACTCGTTGATAATCATGATATCATTTCAACTGCCAGCCTTCATTATTATAGTTTCTTCATCCAGAGCCAGAGGCAAGAACTGCCTCAGTAAATGCTATTTTTCTGGGTGTATATATATATATATATATATATATATATATATATATATATATATATATATATATATATATATATATATATATATATATATGTGTGTGTGTGTGTGTGTGTGTGTGTGTGTGTGTGTGTCTGTGTATGTGTTTGAGTAACTTCTGAGGCCTTTTTGAGTTTTGCCGGAAAGATAGTAAGCGACTGTAAGCCGAGTCAGCTTCAGTTGGTTCAGCTCTTCCCATATGCACCCACTAGACTTCTGCCGTAGGCTCTAGTCGGTAGGTACCACTGCCCCAAGACACTACAGGCTCACGGTTTTGCAAACAATCGTTCGCTTCCAACAAGGGTTGCGAACTACTGCATCAGTTTCATTTTTTCCCTGCCTCTTGGTTTTATGCCCAGGGTCTATTACGCTGTCGTCAGGTAGTTCCTATACTTCGTCTCATAACATTATTCCGTAAGTACGTGGAGAAGAACACTGGTCCACCTCATGAACACCCAGTTATGAGCGCTTCAGCCATGGTGGAGGAGGGAGCTTTGATAGCGCATTTGATCTGGTCGAGGTGATGTATTCTGTGTTCTCTTACGAAGCAGCAGTGAAGAAATATTGGATTCAGGACTTATTTTTGAATTCGACACAAATGGTGCATGAAGACGCTGCTAGACTTTGAGGGGATAGCTATTTCCGACAAATATATCGTAGATTCCACGCTTGTACTCGATTCGAGCTACATGACTGGAATCATTCATTTAACCTCGAGTATTTCCTTTCCCACGGAAGATTTTAATAGGACAAGCTTTTAAGAATATTTTCCAACATTCCGACGTAATACTCCCCTCTTGCACCGGAAGAGAAGGCATTAAGTCTTGCACATGAATCAAATTCTGATCGCTTCTAACTCACCAGTGAGTCGATATGTTCATCTGTAATCAGAATGTTATTTCCGGCTCTCCTACAGGAAGGACCGCTTGCATTCTTTCCCTCTTACCAAGTCCTGGAGCAAGCTGCCCTTACGAGACCATCTCGTAGCACGAAACCCACGACGCTACTGACCTCCGTCTGGAGTACAGGAAACTTTACACCATTTCTTCTTCGTCTGCGGTATTTCTGAGATTCTCATTTTTTTTTTCAAAATTTCCTACGCGGGTACTGGAGTCTTTAACGAACATATTCGAGCATAACTACATGTGTACATGCTGAAATAGACAGAGGTAGATGGACGAGAAGATAACTATACCTTCATCAACGGGAAATGGTTGAGAATTATGCCGATTCTGCAATATGACAGACAAACAGGAGCCGATTTTCACGTTGATCTGCTGGAAATGTGAACTTTGGGCGCTTGTACTTCGTTCGTCTCAGGAGATGCAGGCTAGGGGAGTGGGTCGAGAAGGAGAAGAGAAGAGGGAATAGGTGAAGGGGGAAGGCTGGAAGGAAGGAAAACGGTGGTAGGGGAGGGTGTAGGTGGCAGGGGCGGAGCAGCATGTGGTAGATAAACACATCAGGCCTGTGTCGATCCCCCACCGTCAGCCTAGTTACCCTTAAGGGGCCTCGGGCCACCACGCCACTGAACATATTCTGCTGAAGTGGTCAGGGGCCCGACGCCGCTGAGCATTACGTAGTGAGTTGACTAAGGACGGGAGGATACCTCAAACTTTCTTCTAGGGAACTGGTTAAGGTGCCGGACACCAGTGCCTCTTGTATAGCATCGTTGGACACCTTTTGAGTGTTTCCAGATAGGCTGAACTGATGAGGATTCTCTGATGGAATCGTGAAGTATTGTAAAAGGAGGATGGTCATGGTCTAGACTCCAGTGACCATGGTCCAGAACGATGGTCAGGGTTGTCAAACGCTACGGCGTCCCGTCTTTCTCAAACCCAAGAACTAAAGAAGCACAAGATCCTTTCACTCATCACTGAGCATATGGGTATAGGTTAATCCTGGGGTGTGTGTGTGTGTGTGTGTGTGTGTGTGTGTGTGTGTATGTGTGTCACATAAAGGACATGATCACTTTTTTGGAAGGTTTGACAGTAGTGAATTATAGCAAATTTGATAGAAAAGAAATAACCTGTTTTGCTTTTAGAGCCACCCGTACCTATGCAGCCAGGCCCCTGGGTTGTAGCGCCGCTAGCTTATGCCCTGTGTGATGGAGGTTGGGTCACAAGCGCCAGCCTGGGTCACGCCCTCTGGTGCTGGACATAACAAGTATAGAAACAAAGAAATACATGATGGACACTTATTTCATGTGGTATTTTCATCTCTTTTTATCTCTTTGCTTACAAATACATTTTGAATTCATTCTCAGGTGTTCTATTATTTACAATGATTTAAATTCTGATTGACATAGTATATATATATATATATATATATATATATATATATATATATATATATATATATATATATATATATATATATATATATATATATCCCGTGTTCGTTGACATGTTCTCCGTTCTTGTTATAATACATTCTCCGAATTTCTTTGTTTTGGACCTTCGTTGTTCACAGAAGCATTACCGTAAGACAACCAACACTATAATCCTCACGATCGAACACGGAGCGAAACAGTGAGACACACTGAATCATCCGTGTATAAATCTCTCAGGTCTCCGTTTTACAACCAGAGAGGAGGAGGTATATCCCAGGGATATGTAAGCTTCCTCCTGGTAACAGTTACCTGCCACTCATAGCGCCCTCCCACCCCTGGGGGGTTGGCGTCCCTGGTGGAACGGTCCTGGCCACTGTGCCATTAGCTCAGTGCCGGGGCGAAATTATGAGCTGAGCACACGAAGCAGCGAGGGGTCATTTGCAAAGCGTGAAGGACAGCATTACGATTGTAG
Organism: Panulirus ornatus; assembly: GCF_036320965.1. NCBI lineage: Eukaryota > Metazoa > Arthropoda > Malacostraca > Decapoda > Palinuridae > Panulirus > Panulirus ornatus. The sequence goes on from NC_092265.1 coordinate 2,825,556, forward strand.
TTCCCACGCACTTCAGAACGCTTCGTGCAGTGTATTCCACGGTAAACTTACAATGATGAGGTGGTAATCAAAACACCAGAGACATAAGTTTTGTAAAGATTTTATGGAGTAAGTGAGGCATTATGTCCGGTATGAAGAAGTAGGAGTGTGACAGATTTGATGTGTGATCACCCGTTGGGTATGACACAGTTTCTCAACACCAACACTGTTTTCAAAAGAACTTTGACGACGTGGAACCCAAATACGATGTGTTTCTCGTTCCTCTGAACACATTTCTTCCCTAAAGATATCGAGAGAGATGAGACATGTTTTTCTAGGAAGGAAATGTTAAGAAAAATAAGAAATGATATATCTTGAGGAGAGAAGGAATCAGAAACGTCATATGTTGCTCCATCAGAAAGACGTCTGTTAGATGGAATCAGTAAACCTGTTGACCTGGACGAGTATATACGGGACACTCCAGTAGTATGATAAGCTCCTCAAGCACAGTGTGTCCAGCTGGGAGCTGCTTCCCCAACGTGGAGTGTGTGTCCGTCACCAGCTGACCACAGTTAATTCCTATTATCTGTGTCTTTGGTCCACACGTACCTGGACAACAAGTTGCTTGTTAACATCGACCTATCTCCCTACCTGCCCGCCCCCTATCACTTGCTCTCTCTCTCTCTCTCTCTCTCTCTCTCTCTCTCTCTCTCTCTCTCTCTCTCTCTCTCTCTCTCTCTCTCTCTCTCTCTCTCTCTCTCTCTCTCTCTCTCTCTCTCTCCCGTCCTAATGTAGCTTTTCCAGATCTCTCGAAAAATGATGCTCCTCCGCTCACATCCAGGGGCCAAGAGGACTTGTACCCTTGGTTCGGTTGTCTGGTAACATCTACATAACCGTTTGGCGGTGTCCGGCACTGTCTGTGGTATACTGACAGTGTCCGACACTGTCTGTGGAATACTGACGGTGTCCCACACCCTCTGTGGTATACTGACGGTGTCTGGCACCGTCTGTGGTATACTGACAGTGTCCGGCACCGTCTGTGGTATACTGACAGTGTCCGGCACCGTCTGTGGTATACTGATAGTGTCGTGGCTGGGTAGCAGCAGGAAGTGATTACTAAACCATGTAAGACTAGTCACGGCCTCCGCCACCTGTATATTGCTGGCTCCGGGAACATTTCCATTTGTGATTTATCCTCTCTCTCTCTCTCTCTCTCTCTCTCTCTCTCTCTCTCTCTCTCTCTCTCTCTCTCTCTCTCTCTCTCTCTCTCTCTCTCTCTCTCTCTCTCTCTCTCTCTCTCCACTTGAGACGTTGCAGTGGTTAAGTCTGGGGACTAAGCTTTACACATCTTCGGGAAGACAGTTATGTCTGTAACCATCTAGTCTGTACGGTGCGACGAGGGAGAATTCTCCTGTGATTGCGTTTTGATGATGCGGTCGTTGAAGACGAGGTAACGTGATAGTGTGTAGATTGGTCTGACTTAACGAAATACAGACGATAACTGGAGGATTTGAGTATGGTGCTACCGTGTTCCCCTCCAAGCTTAGTTTATCAGCCAAAGTGACACATAGAAGTTTGGTGGAACGAGCGACCGAGAAGAGACTGAGGCCTTGTGAGGTGGTACGCGGGTGGGACGTGAAGGGAAGCGAAGCTAAAGTACATGACTACGGCCGGCCTTGGTGTTAGGTTTTTTTGGTAACTTTCTTGGCAATCAACCGATCCTGGAGATTACTGAGGATGTTGTGCAGGACCAGGTGACATCGGGAGGGCTAATGTCTCCTCTGCTACCCAAGTGCAGAGTCTCCGACGTACCTCATCAGTGCGAGTGTATGCATCAGGGTATCATTCATGAGGATGAATAAGCACCGGAATCCCATCTCTATGCCTTGTGAGGCGCTGCAGGCGAGGGGACCCGGCAGTATACAGCGTACCGACGCTCGCTGTGTTTAATCATCTCTGTGTAATATCCTATTTGTACAGTACAGGTACGGAGCGCTACACTCATGGGGGCTCATCAGGTATACATGAATATATACATGTGTCTCGTTGTGGTCTCTGTATGCAGCTCCATTTGTATATTCTCACGCACACACACACACACACACACACACACACACACACACACACACACACACATACACACACAGAGCCTGGGGGCGGGCGTGCTGGGCGTCACATCAGAACCCTGCTGCCGTAGGATCAGCCCCGCCGTCAATGCCAATTAACATACACACGCACAACTAAACAAAACCTTCCCTTCTGTGAATATCAAGTGGCCGTTGGGATCAACCGGCTCGAAGTGACGGTTAAATGCCGGTAGGATAAACCCAGGGGTGAGGGGTTTGGAGGTGGGGAGATGGTACAAGGTGAGGTTAGGGTGGTGAGGATTTCCGTAAGGACTAGACTAGGTGGGGTGGGTTTAGAAGGCAAGAGGTATAGATGCCAGACCCGATGCTTCATGACGAGGTTATCTGATGGTGGAGAGAAGTGGTGTTCATCGAGGCCATGACTGTAGCAGAGACGAGATGATGGGTCAGATAAGCACGTCATGTTATTTGTGAGAATGATATCTGTCGTATTACTCCCTCTTGTCGGTCTGTGGTTTACCTGCTGAAGGCTGAATGAATGAATTCATTCGTCTTTGGAAAGGATCTCTCTCATCTGCTGATCCATTATTTTTTTCCCCTCCTTTGTGATTGTATCCACGTCCGTATTTTACTCCTCTCTCCAGCCATTTAATGAAATGGAAGTCACCAGAGAGAGAGAGAGAGAGAGAGAGAGAGAGAGAGAGAGAGAGAGAGAGAGAGAGAGAGAGTTACAAATATGACTAAGTGAGAGTTCGAGTGAGCCACAGTTAAAGCACATCATGCAGTGATGTTCAGGGTGATTCAAAATGGTATCATGATATAAAGTCAGAGTCGACTGAGATACAGCAAAGCCACAACCACGTGGATCACAGCTGACGCCAGTGTGTCAGACAGTGAAGCAACCAGATTATCAGTGCACTTATGTATAGCGTACTTCTCACAAACTACGAGACTGTTAGAATATATAGCTACCACATTACCACACTACCAGAGTACATAGCTATGACACCACTAGACTGCCAAAGTATTTGTCTGTCTCACTACCAGACTAGCAAAGTATATAGCTATCACACTACCAGACTCTCAAAGTATATGGCACAGAATGCCAGGTCAGGAGATGGAAGCCTCACAGTCCTACAAGAAGTAGCAGCAGCAGCAGCTCCAAAGACAGTAGCAGTAGCACGAGCAACAGTAGCAATCACAGCTACACAAGCAGTAGCAGTAACACGGGTGGGGGGAGGGGGGAACAACAACAAGCACAGCCCTACAAGCAGTAGTTAACAACAGCAGAAGCAGGAGCAGCAGCAGCCGGAACTCTACCAGCCTCAGCCACTTGTGAGTCTCTTCCTTTGCCTGAGCTGATGGATGGATCTCACGAGTGGAATATATAGCAGGAACCCCGGCGGGTATAGCCAGGCATCACCAACACTCACACTGGGGACTGCTCATGGTATAGCCAGGCATCAGCAACACTCACACTGGGGACTGCTCATGGGATAGCCAGGCATCACCAACACTCACACTGGGGACTGCTCATGGGATAGCCAGGCATCACCAACACTCACACTGGGGACTGCTCATGGTATAGCCAGGCATCACCAACACTCACACTGGGGACTGCTCATGGGATAGCTAGGCATCACCAACACTCACACTGGGGACTGCTCATGGTATAGCCAGGCACACAATACTTCAGGTATAGTGTGACGCATATCATTTCCTTTTTTCTGCATCTTTTTCTCATAATACAATTATAAACTTTCACGTCTCCTTCGCAAAGTGCAGGAGGAACTGTGATTGATCTCGTAATAGATAGTTTGATCTCATTGGTAAACATGTTAGTGAAGCATTCTTTAATAGCCATTGTGACTGACCAGGACTTTAAAACTGTTGCTTATAAACTCCTTGACAAACATCTTGCTTATAAACTCCCTTCTAGGTTATATTTCAAGCTCGTTCTTATTTAGAAACATCAATAGGATCATTCGTAGACTTTTCGACACACTTTCCTTAAATAAACTCTATCATAAACCTTTTCAAAAGTCTGTCTTGAGACGTTATTTGATTATACGGATCCTCATGAACTCTACGCTAATGTTTTAAGATCTCATCATCAGGTCCTCCGAGGAACTATTCAACAAAGCCTTTTCTTAATCAGGTCCTTAATATATTCCGAGAAATTCTTCTTCAACACACGTTTCAACGAAGTCCTCCTTAATACAGTGATTAATAGATTGCTCGATAAATTTCTTATCAGCCAGACCTCTTTATGAATACCTCCACAGACTAATCGATTTTAAGGTACCTTTCAGTACCGTGGGTAATGCTGGTCCACACGATAGTCGTGATAAAATATACTACATTTTAGACTTGAATGTTTTAGTGATCATGTTGCTCTTGAGAGGATAAGGTGGGGCGTCAGTGCAAACGAAAACGAAATGAAAAACGATCTCAAAAAGTTACAGTTAGACATTCAAATATATATATATATATATATATATATATATATATATATATATATATATATATATATATATATATATATATATATATATATATATATATATATATATATATATATATATATATATATATATATATATATATATAGTTAGTTTCCAGAATTTAGTCAAAATGGTGAAGGAGCGAAATAAAGAACTGCTTGTTATCCAAGAATGTAAGACACAACCAACATGGAAGAATGAATTACGTAAATCTGCACAGATAGACTGAGAACACGTATTAAAGGCTTTGACAGTTTGATCCAAGTAGTTGTTTCAGGCTAAATTAGTTTGAGTTCACTGGTCATGGATACAAACCTGTTGGCAAGCGTTATTACTTCGAATGCGTCAAATTACGTTTTTATTTTTACAACCGGACTGATATACCATAATATGAGAGCAACACTGTATACAGACTTGACCAAATACGAGTTTCAAGTCCACAACCAGATTTTTAAATGTATCTCCGTAAGATGTAAAGTTTCCAGGTACTTCTCCTCTGTATCTGTTCTCTTCTACAGCCACGAACAGTCCTGAGAGTCCCCGATGGTCTGTTGAAGTTTGCGTTCCCTCGTAATCCTCTGGATAGATTCCCGACCACAGTCTATAACGAACTTCATACACTCTCTTCGCTAATTTCCGTTTGCTGATCAGAATGATAAACTCCTTCTTAATACAGTCCATCCATATCGAGTCCTCGTTCAGAAGGCCTTCCCCTGATGATCCCGCTCAAGTCTCATTGATTCCCCCTTACGTCCTTTTCATCACCTCCTCCCCTGATGAAGTCATTGACGAACTCGGCCTTTGATACACGCCACACCGAACTCATTCCCAGACTGTCCCACCTCCATACAGCACCTACACCCTAAACACAGAGGCAGGTACGGCCTCCCCGAGTAATAGACAGTAATAAAAATGGAAAACATTTGTAATGAATTGTTTGATGAACTCATTGATGAACACATCTCTGGGCTACGGGGTTAGTCAGCCTGGCTGTAGGAACGTGGAATGGACGGCGGCTGGCAATATATAATGCATTACGACGCTGTATAATGGAGTCTTTTAATGAACAGCGGTATATCAGGCGAGTGAGGTTAGGCCGCCGGGGACCGGAGCCGCTCGATTAAGAGATGATTGGTTCACAGGAGGAGGAAGAAGGAGGAGGAGGAAGGAAGGCAGTGCTCAGTAAAGGGCGATTAGGATTAGCGATAGGCGCGGTGAGGCCACTCGTTACTCACAAGACACCGTGAGGAGGGAGAGAAGCCATTATAAGGGTGACAAGAAACTCATGATTTATTAACAGGACTAGAGAGAGACAGAAGTCTCAAGTCGAACACATTGTGATCATAAAGTAGCAGAACCACAGCCAAGTAATGACGATACGTTATGAGGTCAGAACACTGTAATTACAGTTGTGTTTAGGGATTATCCTTTTCACTGTATCAGATGGTATATATTCCCCCCCTGTAATTATAATACCAAGGTCATACACCACAGAGTAATGAGTGTGGGTATACCGTCAGGTGAATATGTTGTAATTATCAGACTGAAGTACTGTAGGGTAATAATCTCGAAACACATCAGGAAGTGAGCTAATTGTATTTTGTGACGATGGTATCAAAGAATGATACTTAATACACTGTCATGTGAATATATTTCAAACATAAGGCAGGTTTTTCCGATTGATTTATTGTATCGTGATAATCTATCAGTATGTCGTAATGATTTATCAGTGTACCGTAATGTATGTTAATTATCAGACAGGAGAAAAGGACTGGACCTCTGTCTATCCCGGTACAGTGGACAGGAAAAGAGACTACAGACAGTGAGGGGAGAGCACATAGCCTTCAGACGCTGGTTCGTTTATGTATCTGAAATTCAATTCTGGTCTGAGGAAGGGAACAGAATCCTCCACACTAACAAGCAGTGTCTGCGCTCATTCATGAATAACACTTAGTGACTCGTCTGGCGGTCTGAACTGCGCATCTCCATTGTGCAGTCATCACGTTCATCGCTCCCGAGGTTTACCTATCTTTCTCCTATGATTGAGGAATCACTCAGGCGAGTGAGGCAAATTCAGCAGTTCATGTTCGCTGGTTCTGTCTACGTGTGTCTTGGTGTACCAGATGCACCTTTACCTGGGACCTTTAAGTTCTGTTTCGTGATTATATTCAAAGATTCATTCAATGAAAGATAAAGGAACATATATGGGAGTGTGTGTGTGTGTGTGTGTGTGTGTGTGTGTGTGTGTGTGTGTGTGTGTGTGTGTGTGTGTGTGCCTGTTTGTGTGTGTGTGTGTGTGTGTGTGTGTGTGTGTGTGTGTGTGTGTGTGTGTGTGTGTGTGTGTATACATATAACAAAGATGCCCCAGAAGCAGGTCTATAAAGAGACACAATACAAGGAGAATGAAGATAAAATGTGACCCACGTTTTAGATCAGTAATCGCATATTGATACGACAAATCAGGATGCAAGATAAGTGCGCCAAGAAACTCTAAAGGAAGATACAGATATCAGAGGCAAAGACACTCACGTGTTTTATGCATCCACACACGAAACAGCAGTAACAACAGACCCTTGTACAGCACGAACTGCATCATGCATTCCAGTCAAGAAAACAGCATCTCGCAAATAAGGACAGCATCATAAACTGCCATCCTGACGTCAGCAACAGCATATAGTACAGCACGAGCAGCCACACTGTGTAGGAAGCAGTATCAGATGGAACATCCAGACCAGGTGATCCCTCTTAATCTCCAGACGCAAGACGAATATTTACCTTGACCAGGACCTTCTGAAATGAAGGTAGGAGGTTCAGGCAGCATGACTACCCTCTCATCTCTACATACCCCGAAGGACTACTCAGACCTGGATAACTGCCCGAACAACTACCTCAGCTGCTAGAACTACCTCTAGAACCATGTACCTCACCTTGTATATGTGGGTCTTATAGTAGCCCCCCAGAGCCACTTCATTAGCCCTGTGTGACTTACACCTCTCGCTATCACGCCAGCCTATAGTAAGCATTTATTGAGTGAGAGATGTAATGTCATCCAGCAACTTGAACGCAGCCGAGGGGCGTCCGTGGTAGTACCGTCTCTGGAGGTGTGTGGTACAGGGGCCAGGCTTGGTAGTGCCGTCCCTCCAGCTCCCGAACAACTATGAAAGAAATGGAAGAAGACGTTGTGAATTAAACGATCATAACGACGAACAACATTTTTTTTACCCCATTCGAGAAAACAGATCTTTTCTAAACCACGTTTCTGGCACGTGCAAACACCTCCTTCCTCACGTAACAAACTTGGTAAACAAGGAAGCTTTTGATAGTACGAAACGAATTGGAAAAATATAAGATAAAAAACTTAAAGAACAAAAGAATGATGACAGATCAAGAGTCGCGAAATTGTAAACTGCTCTCTGCATCAAGAATAGGAGTCAAATTGATAGTTTTCCTCTCCCATTATCACCTCTGTATCGTAAGTAAGAGGCAAATTGATAGGTTTTTTCTCTCCCATTATCACCTCTGGGAGACATGTGTCGGGAGTCGAATGGGAACCTGGATTATCTGAGCTAATTATGGTGTGTCGATCTGATGTCCTCGTTTATTTTGTTTTACAGCATTTTAAGTTGATTCTCTGCCTCGTATGTTGCGTCAAGCATCGTGTTTATGACGGGAAATGTGCCGTTATAGGAATGTTCTTCAGGATAATATCTTTGATGAGATAACATGTCTATAAGCATAGAGAGTTATACAGAATTCTATAATTTGTGTGTGTTTTACGTATATCCAGTTTATATATATATATATATATATATATATATATATATATATATATATATATATATATATATATATATATATATATGTGTGTGTGTGTGTGTGTGTGTATCTGATCCACCTCATATAATTAGGAACGGGGTAGTGGTGATAGATAGGTAGGTAGATAAACCGATAGATACATTCTCTATAACCAGCATTACGTCCTGGTTCCTGGGAGTGGTAGTCGGGGGGGGGGGGGGGGGCTGCTGGGTCAGGTGTCAATACCACCAGTACAAATACTTGGTCCGATGTGTATTGGGTCCATTGACTAGTCGGTCCACCATGCACGTGGACGATTGTCTACATGATCCACCATCTACACACACACACACACACACACACACACACACACACACACACACACACACACACACACACACACACACACACACACACCCCGTCTATCCCAAGCTGTGTGTGTGTATGTGTGTGTGTGTGTGTGTGTGTGTCCTTCACTCAACATACATCCTCCATTTATCTGTCTATCACGTAACTGGGGTTCACCTGCATCCCCTCCGTCGGAAGTCGTTTACTACCCTTAATAACAACGGATTCGATAAAGAAATGATACAATGCACAATAGCATTACACCGTGAAGGGTGGGGGGGGGGGGATAGTTGAGAAAATAGAATGAGGGTTCCCCCATAGTGCCTCACTCATAGAAGAACACAATGACCGGGAAGTAAACTGGGATCTAGATTAAATGACAGGCTGGTGAGATAACAGAGAGGTAAATGAGTGATTATCTTGCAGATAAACATTTAAATAACTTAGAGGCATTCAATGCCCTGTTATAAATTGTCTATGTAATAAAAAGATAAACACCAATTCCTCTTCCTGATATCTTTTAAGTGACCAAAAAAAAAAAAACACCACACCTACCATAAGATAACAGAATATAGCATTATTAACAGCTTAATATTGATCTCACGGAGGATAAGATATCAGCTAATATTCTATATGATTAAGCAATGGTAAAAAGAGGGGTGGAGTGGGGTGGGGTTGTGTTGGATTGGAGGTAAGGAGAGGAATGGACACACACACACAGACACACAGACACACACACACACACACACACACACACACACACACACACACACACACATATATATATATATATATATATATATATATATATATATATATATATATATATATATATATATATATATATATATATATATTCGTTATAGATATCTAGTTCATCAGACGACCTATACCTGCATCCCTCATTACAGCGAGAATATCTGATCATCTCATGGATAAGACAGATGAGTAATTGAGAGAAAAATACTTAACGGGGAAAAATGACGTAGAGTGCAGTTATTCACACACCTGTCATTCACCTCCTTCATTAAAATGTAATAAAGGGAAACATGAAATTACCTCGTGGGGGGGGGGGGGGGGGGGCACGTAGTTAATTACGGCCGAGATAATATGTGTGTTGGAGGTCAGGATAAGATCTTGGTGAGGTAGAGTTCCGATCGGAGTGGGAGACCAAGTGAACCACACCCGTAGGGCGGCCGGCTCCTCAAATCTCAGCGTGATGTTATCGGAGTAAGTGATCGCTGGACAATCTTGTGAACATCTGACCATAATGTGGATATCATTAGATAAATAACCTGATAATTGCAGCCGTTTATTTTTATGAGAATTTATGACCATCAGCAACCCCCCCCCCCCCCCCCAAAAAAAAGGGGGAAGTCTCACAATTTGTTATTAGATCGTTCCTTGATTTTACACGCTCGGCGTCGTCTCACTCTCAACACCAGGAGAATATGACGCTATTAAATAGCTATCACACGTCATCACTGTTTTCCTTCGGGAATATATCACTTAAAATGAGGCCGGGGCCGTCGTGATATCCAAACAGTGGGGCGGGTAAGACATCATCGATACCATCTGTGGTTTATCAAATCAACTAAAGTAGCGAAAGAAGTTTGTTGACGCAAGAGATTTCTGGGCGAAATCGGAAGCGCTTCGTGCCGCCGGGGGTAGGCAACTTGGAAGGGGGAGAGGAGGAGGAGTGTGCACATAAGGATGAGGTTCTCCAGTTTCTGCCATACGTTGGTTGGGGAGGGGGATGATGATCATCTGTGTAACAGTCCTTTCTAGCTTCATGTTCGTAGAATGATTGTGATGAGGTTAAAGCAAGCCGATGCATGCATGCAGTCATGATATGCATTAAACACAAGGGAAGAGAATTGATAGAAAGACATAGACAGTCAGACAGACGGACAGTCAGACAGCCAGACAGATAGACAGAAATAGGTGGAGGATACATAAACAGAATACTAATGGATCTTAACCCATATATGGCACACGATCCTGGTGATATATCTCCGTGTGTGCTGAAGATGTGTTTATACTTCCTTGTTCCTTCTAATTAGGCAGAGTTAATCAGATCACCGATACTCAGTTCCTACGAGATATCAGAGCTGAGATTGATTTCATGTGTACTGACATAGCTGAGAGACTGGATAGCAGTAGTACCTTCAGAAGATGAAGGATAATCAGGAGGATTTACGAAGGAGTTCAGAACCAGTGAATCTGACTAAGCAACTTGCGTCCTCCCGCCAACTGTCATCACCCATCAACTGAGGGCAACTTCCCTTCCTGGGTCCTTGTGAACCAGTAATATTCACACTCGTGGGGAGTGTATGGTCATAAGTCTATATTCTTATACTGACGCAAACGACGGTGCCTTCATTGTGTTGGGTTCGACCCAGACGTCATACAGTCTTGCCATCTTAGTGCCACATCCACATCATCGCACTCTTTAGACGATTGGTCGATGATGGCATTATGGTTGGTATCTGCAGCATCCGCGGTATATAGACTTTTGGGAGTACCACAGATACCAAAATGGTGGATGATTACCTCATTATCTCCACGGAGAAAACTCAGTCATACGAGACACCATGTAAATCTCACAGGGTTCAGGCTACCCGAGGGTGCGACCCACGACCCCCAAGCTTTGTTGTTGTTCCGGGTGTGGTGGACGCGAATTCAGTTTACTCTGCTCCCTTGTGCACTGTTAGCGGAGCAAACGCCAGGCACAGAGAGTCGCTGTTATCGTAACGCGTTCCTGTCGCGCCAGTTTTGTTCGCTTGATACTTTACCCCCCAGACCTCTTTGTGTGTTTATTCAGTGAGGTTTAACAGTACCTGATACAAGCATGAGGATATCTGAGTGGTTTGATTAAATAAGAGGCTACAGTGACCACAGGATTCAGAAACATTCGTATCTGCCATAACATCAAACTTTGCTCCAATACCACAGTTCTTACAAGTTCACTTTAAACGCCTTAGGTTTTCAGTAGACCTACCAGGTCTTGTAGCTCATCCTCAGAAACCACCAGAATCCTCAGGGTCCATCATGGTCCTCAGTAGGTCCCAGTAAGTCATCCGCGTCCTAATGAAGCCACTGGGCCTGGAACGAGGCACTGGAAGCTTGGACTGAAGAGTGACTGGTCTGGGTAGAAGAGTCTGCCATACGTAACTATTGAAAGGAACGGACCAGAGCCCTCCAGGAGACGGCTACCAACCCGCAACGCCCGAAGAGAAAATGGTATAGATTCTTGAAGGAAAAATCAAAAAGGCAACTGTGATAAGTGGGTGTTCCTAATATGCTAAACCGATTGCCTCTCTCTCTCTCTCTCTCTCTCTCTCTCTCTCTCTCTCTCTCTCTCTCTCTCTCTCTCTCTCTCTCTCTCTCTAACAATACATAGGTTGTTTTTTGTGTGTCAGCGTCGTCGCTGGATATATGTTCTCAAAAGCAACATATCATTTTATCCCCTCCCCCCTCCACAACTCCGTCTGGAGGAAGTGGAAAGAGATACAACAAGGCGCCCCCCCCCCACCAGGGGGAGGAAGAGGAGGAGGAGGAGGAGGAGGAGGGGGAGGAAAGACAGAACAATATGTGGTCTTTTTTTTCCCTCCTTTTCACCTTAGCCAGACGCCAGTTTGCAACAGATGTGTCAGGATGACGTGGTCCCCACACATCTGATAATCTAGGCGGACATCTTGATATATTTGAAGGATATGACGCCCTTAAATACAGTGTATCTCTTCCCTCCTGATCACTTTATTGTTACGTTTATCGTATCGCCAGACAGATCACACTGATCGGAACACAAAAGATGACAAATTCTGAAAAGAAAATGTCGTGCAGTGACGGGGAAAAAATCAGAGGTAATCTGTAATTAACCACGATCAATTGTTGCACGATGGGATGGCGTTGTTCCATTCAACAGAGATTTTACCTGACTATTAGATTTATTTTTGCAACACACACACACACACACACACACACACACACACACACACACACACACACACACACACACACATATATATATATATATATATATATATATATATATATATATATATATATATATAGAGAGAGAGAGAGAGAGAGAGAGAGAGAGAGAGAGAGAGAGAGAGAGAGAGAGAGAGATAGATAGATAGATAGATAGATAGATAGATATAGTACGGATTTGCTCAGGCAAAGGGTAGTAAGGAATGTGCACCCTAGCCATGCCTAGCCAAGATAATGGTATATGTGTGGTCAAACCAAGTGGTAGAATCAGGCAGTGCCACTGGTGGGAGAGCCAAGTGGAGCTGGCGGTGGTGATGGAGACAGGTGGAAGAGCCAGGTGGTACTGCTTTTGGTAGACATTGATGGTTGTATAGGTAGTAGACTCAGGTGGTCATAAGTGGTAGAGCCACGTATTCCTATAGGAGTTGGCACTAGTGGTAGAAAAGCCAGATGGTGACTTTGGTGTTACAACAAGGGGGTCGTACAGGTGGGTATTACAAGTGAGGCCTTTGGTGGTAGAGCCAGATGGCAGTACAGGTGGTAGTGATAGATGGTGCTACTGGTAGGAGAGTCAGGTGGCAGCACAGATGGTAGAGCCAAATAAGGCCCTCAGTGGTAGAGCCAGGTGGATAGTGCAGGCGGTGCAACCAGTTGGTGCCACTGGTGAAAGGTTAGGTTAGTGCCACTGCTGGTAGGGACAAGTGGTAGATCCAGATTCCAGTAAAAGTGACCCAGCCAGATGGCACTACAAACTGAAAATTGCACTACCTGGTGGAAGAGGCAGGTGGTGCCGCTGGTGATAGAGCTAGAAGGCTGCACAGGCGACAGATGGTAACGGTGACACAGGTGTTCGTACAGGTGGCAAAGTGTTAGTGCAGCTGGTGGAGACAGCTGGTAGGTGATGAGGCAGCTTGTGCCACAGGTAACTGAGCCAAGTTCTAGCACAGGTGGAGGAGTAAGATGGTGGAGCCAGATGGTAAGGCAGGTGATAGGAAAGGTTTTACAGGTAAGGAGGCAGGCATGACAAGGTGGAGGTCGGGATGTGCCGTTGTAGACTCATCCCCGCCCCACACTCGCTGGTCTTATGTTTTTGTTGACTGGATCAGCTGGGGAAGGATGATCATCTGGAGACGTTCAGCGGGTGATACTGTCGCACACAGACGCTGGCTGGGCTGTAGTGAGGTTCTCCTGGTACTGTTCCACACATACGACCTCCTCAACGAAACAGATGTATGTCTGTTGGTGGGCAGACGTTGACTTTGGACCAGTTGAGGGAGGAGGAGGAAGAAGAAGAAGGAAGGAAAGGAACGACTGAGAGGGAGAGAGAGAGAGAGAGAGAGAGAGAGAGAGAGAGAGAGAGAGAGAGAGAGAGAGAGAGAGAGAGAGAGAAGGGCCGGGTCTTCCATATGTCACCCTCCTCGTCAAGCGGCCCCGCTGTGTCACTAGGGGACGGACGGTGTCGCCCTCTTTCGTACTGATGGGGAGGCTCTGGTCAGGTGTGGGGGCGCGCCCCGCCTACGGGTGAGGTGGGCCCCCCACCTGGCTGTGCCCGTCGCTCTGTGGGGGACCGACATAGACCAGCTGCGGAGACAGGCACGGCGCGAGTCTTCCAGAAATGCCTGGATTTTAGCACCACTTTGCCATTCTTGAGAACTATCATTGCTGGAATAAACATTTATCGGGCTGGCTATCTGCCTGACCAACACCAGGGCTCCGGGCCCTTACATGGCCACGCCAGCCCAACAGGGGCATAACAGCCCCTTCCGGAATGTAACCCGAATGCACGGAATGCCCAAGGTCCACAATCCGCCGCTGCACCATATGATTCGTATAACAATCGTCCCGGACATCATTCTTTTATTCACCATTCACTCACACTGATGTAGGGTTTTTAAGGTCCATTGGTGCATTACTTCTACCGCTGAAAACCTCCTTGCTTGGTATTTAGCACTCTGTTATTGTCTGCGGGAGAGTGGTGCTCCCTCGCCTGGGGTCACTCAGCAGGGAGGGAGGGAGGCTGGGAGGCACCAAGACCTGGCGGGAGGCACCATGATCCGGCAGAGGGTAGCGAGGCACCAGGACCCGGCAGAATGCACTAGGGCCTAGCAAGAGGCACTAAGACATGGCAGGAGGCACAAGAGCCAGACGAAAGCAGGGAGGCACCAGCATCCGGCAGGAGAGAAGCACGAAACACCTTCATGTCTAACCACATCCGCCACATCCACCACCAGCACCAGAGACATAGATCGTCAGTGTGTGTGTCATGGTACCTGCGGCGTGGGTAAGGCGCTATCCCCGCCACACGTGGTACACACCCTCCGCTAGACGTCTCGACCATTCAACAGTCTCCACACGCATGGTACAGTAGTACCACACGGTACTCTTTACCCTCCTAGGCACGGTACGCCCCTCACTACACATGATACACAGTTGCTCAGAGTAAGCGAACACTATCGTGGGCCCATCAGACTGCGCATGAAGAACCTGCGCTCCGGATGTATTTAAGGGCTTCTGTCTTGGTCTTAGGCAGGTTTGTACCCAGGGAGACACTCCTACCAAGGGTCACACTCACAGGACACCAGGTTATTATCCCAGGTTGTCGTAGGGTCGAGAATTATCATCCCAGGTTGTCGTGGGATCGAGAATTATCATCCCATGTTCAGTCAACCTGATTGTATGAGACTTGGACCTCCTTAAGAACCCCGAGAATTATCAGGTGTCGTGTAGAATTTGGTTAAATGGTTCCTTGGTTACGCTAAGAAAACGTTAATGATATGGTTTAGCTTCATTCCGCTGTTCAATATGGCTTGATTTAGTTTGGATTAGCCTTGGATTAACTTGACTCAGCTTAGGTTTCCATTAGTTTGCTTTAGCTTGTCTGTGGCTGGCTTCGACTTGGCTTGGATTGGCTCTTGATAAGCTTGATTCAGTTGACCTCTTTTACTCTGCCATTGCTTATGACCTGCTTTGACGAAAAATTTATTTTTTTCCAGTGGTTCACTTAGTGGCTTGCAACCCTGAAACTTACCCATCTTGACACAGTCAGGGACGTTGTAATTTCCAGGCGAGGTTGTGGTTATATGCGAGGTTTAATCAAGTAAGTAGGAAAAAGGTAAGAGAGGTGTGGTAACAGTGTGATCGAGAGCTGAAAAGCGTGTGCTGAAATGATTTGGACATATGGAGAGAATGAGTAAGGAGAGGTTGACAAAAAAGGATACATGTGTCAAAAGTGGAGGGAGAAGGAGAAGGGGGAGACTAAATTTGAGATGGAAGGATAAATGAAAAGGGTTTTAAGTGATCGGGGCCTGAACGTGCAGGAGGATGAAATGCGTGCACGCGATACAGTGATTTGGAACGATGTGGTATACAGGGGTCGACGGGCTGTCAGTGGACTGAACTTGGTTATGTGAAGCGGCCAGGGGACACCATGGAAAGGTCTTTGGGGCCTGGTTGTAGTTAAGGGGCTGTGTTTTCGGTGCACATTGCACATGAAAGCTGGAAGATGGATGTGAAAGAGAGCAGCCTTTCCACATCTGTTCATTGCGCAACCTCACTAACGCGGGAAAAGGTGATCAAAGATGAAGAAAATTATAACTATCATAGACATTATTACTATGTTTTCCATCAAAACTTGTTCTTTTTTTGATAAAACTTGCTCAATTCATGCTAAACTTGATTCATATAGTGTCTTGATGCAAAACTTGCTCAATTCATGCTAAACTTGATTCATATAATGTCTTGATGCAATTCACTGTGAAAACTCCTCGTGACGCGAACGTATTAGACTTAGTTCTAGCTGACATATGTGGATCTTCTCTTTAGTGATGTAGGTGGCATAAAGGTTCGGTAAAGTGAGATCACTAACAAATCACTTTTGATGTCGCTTTCATCACTGCTCGTAATGTTGGTCCCTGGGCAGGCGTGAAGAAATACCAGGTTTTAAACTTGTCGTATGCTAATGATCTTCACACTCCTCTTGACGGTATAAGTTGGGGTGATATCGTTAGGAAAAAAAAATATGGAGGGAACTTGTTATAGCTTCAGTGAGACATTTAAAGCAGCGCAGAGAACCCATGTGCCGATAATCATTTAGTGTCGATGACCTGGTTCATTCTGTTGCGTTGTGAGCCCAGATAATCTAGTCATATCATTAAACCCAGATAAGTCTGTGGTGTCTTAAACCCGGGTAATTTTGCTTTAGCCCAGATTTTACTCTAGATCTTAAGCCCAGATTTT